>NC_138175.1:41857653-42107653 GCF_964165515.1 Mesoplodon bidens
TGGTCAATAATGTGCGGCCCAACAAAGCATAATTAGGCAAGATCTGAAGGTAGCCCTTGGGTCTCCAGTTTGGGGTTCCTAGGGCAGTAGAATGAAGGACGTGATGAGTGGATGGAATCCATTAGAGAAGGATGATCAGGATGGTCAAGAGCTCTGGAATGAGAAACTCGTGGTGTCTTCTTTCTTCATGCTTGTGACTGCCTGGGAATAACACATGGAGTAGATTTCAGTGGGCCCCCAAAAGCACCTCAGAGACCTTTAAAAGGTCAAGAGCTTTCTTAAGAACTTAACTTACTACCTGAGAGTAACTTGGGTGCTACGAAAAATCAAGATTAATGTGCATTGGAAATTAAATCCTGCCTTTTCCCCCTTAGGAAAATTCTAAATGATAGCAGAAGCATGGATCAGCTGAGAAAGCTATAGGTTTTCTGTTCCAAAAATGCTTTTGTTGCTAATTAAAATTAGTCTAATTTTGAAATGATCACATCATTAAAGAGTATTTCAACTGATATTGATTTGATGATACCTACAAACATCTTAGAATAAAGAGGCTGGTGTTTTAGCAGTATAAGGTACTCTGATTAAACCTAGACCTGTGAAACTGATGACATGAGCTCCTGATACTTCTTCATTTGTTTTTTTCCCCCCAGCATGAAATAATTATGAATACCTCACTTCATGCAATCCACGTTTATTTTATGTTTTACAGGGATGGAGGATGGCTGGATAAAGTCCTAGTTCTTTACTTGTCTAAGGTATTGCTCTAGCAATATCTTAATTAAGTCTAGAGTCAAGATGAAATATCTGTCCGATGTTTCTAATCCTTTCAAACTTGCAGTTTTGATGTGTGATCCTGGGCCAAGTCTTTTTTTTTTTTTTAACATCTTTATTGGAGTATAATTGCTTTACAATGGTGTGCTAGTTTCTGCTGTATAACAAAGTGAATCAGCTATACATATACATATATCCCCATATCTCCTCCCTCTTGTGTCTCCCTCCCACCCTCCCTATCCCACCCCTCTAGGTGGACACAAAGCACCAAGCTGATCTCCCTGTGCTATGCGGCTGCTTCCCACTAGCTATCTATTTTACATTTCGTACTGGGCCAAGTCTTTAGAATGGTGTCTATTATGTCAATAAATCTTCTGAGACGTGCCAGCCAGGACATTGGGAAGGAGGGCTGGCTTTCAGAGAGGCTGGAGGTTGGCAGGGACAATTTCAGGGAGTTATCTCTTTATTCCCTGGGACAGGCCCTTTGTCATACTGCCTATTCTTCATCAATATTCTGTTCATTCATGGCTACTTTCCTCTATTTGCCTGGCAAGTCAACCTTACACCTTCAGCCTGTCCAAATCTAACCAGCTGCCAATGTCTACACTGAAATCTACCCTTTTCAGAATTCAAATAAACAGGGATCGAAAGATCCTTCTTCACCATTTGCAGTAGTTACCAGTGATGCCAACCATCTTGACAGTCAATCACATTCCTTCTGCAGATTTTACCTTGGTTCATTCAACAAATATTTATAGAGTCCATTCTCTGTGAGAGGTGCTATTTGTATTAGAAAGATGTGCTGTTTGTGGTGAGAAAGACAGACAGACAGGTAAGATCTCTGCTCTCAGGGTATTGACATTTTGAGGGTGTGACAGGCAATAAACAGCTAGGCAAATATGTAATTTTAAATTGCTAAATGTCCCACAAAGGAAATGAAGAGGGTAGCATGACAGAGATCGGTGATGGAGAGCCATGTAAGGGAAGGGAGCAGGTTGGCCTCTTAAAAGTATGGCTTTCAGGCTGAGACCTGGGGATGAGAAGGGGAAGAATAACCCAGAACATTCGCAGTGTTGCCTGGAGTCCACACATGGGCTCCTACTCTTCCTACCTTCTGGATTAAGAGGCTCAGAGAGCCAAATGAGATACACTTGTCTTAAGGGCTAGATGGGATATACCTGTCTCCAGAGACTCTTTGGATGCTGCTACTGGGCTGAGTATCCACTGGAGACTTGCTGAGCTTAACTGATGGAGAGAAAGAGTCCAGATTCTTCCCACTGCCTAAAGAGAAACAAGACAAAAGTAGTTTGGTATTACTATTAATCTTTGAGTGAGGAAATCTCAGCCCTAGGAATTACTATTTTTCTTTGACTACACGTTACCAGAATTTCACAAGTTCTTAAATGCAAAACCATGGTAGGTTCTTCACCACCTACTGAAGTGAAGGAAAACCTCTAAGCTTTTTTTCTGCCATGTGTTTCTCCATTTTTCCCTCCATGCCTTTCCAAAACATCTCTGGTGGCCCAGCCCCAAGGCCCTCCTCTGACACAGTGTGAGGCTGATTCCTGGCTGGCTTGTGGTACTATTTGGGACCACATCCCATCTTTCCTATTAGACAAGACCTGTCCTAGAGGACTATGTTCGATTCTTCCTGTATGCTCAGGGGTACAAGCAGGGCAGGCCATGGAGTGTGTTAGGACAGTGGGGATTGGCCACTAGGGACTTCCTTTGGCCATAGAGACTGTCAGATGGCTGTGATTCAGGGTGTCCATGGACTGAGTGCCAGAGCCAGAATGACCAGCAGCAACTTGTCAGGGCACCTTACAAAGAACCTTTTGCCACTCAACCAAGGTAAGGAAGTGTCCAATGTGTGTGTAGCCAGAGATGGTGACTTAGCTTCTCTTGTTTGGAGCGTATCCAGTGAAGAAAGTCAAGGTTGCTGTGACTTGGCTGTGACCTGGGGACTTAGCAGCATTTCACTGAAAGTTTTGAATCAGCCCATGTTACTTCAGATCTCACATCCATTCAGTGCTGGGCCAAGTCATTGGTTCTCAGCCTCTGGGATCCAGACACGAAAACCAGAGTTCACAGTTGCCATCTCTTTAAGCTGTTGGTGATGACGCCACCAACCATGATGGCCAGAAGGTTCTAAGAATGCTTCTCTGTGTTCTCCTCTCTGTGGGTGGCCCCATGGCTTTCCTTATCCCATTCTACCATCTCTGGGAAGAAGAAAAAACAGTTAACTTCTTTCACTCTTTATGATTCAAACTTCTTTCTGCATTGTTGGTGACACATTTTGAAGGAGGGTCCAAGGGCACCAGGGGACCATTTCTCTTGTCAGGAACGTTTCAAAGATCATGTTAGTTCTTCTTCTAACTTACAAGGAATTATCAAAACAATGTCAGCTACAACTAATTTCATCTGCATGTGATATCTGCAATGATTCCAAAGTGGAAGACATATTTACATAATGAGACTTCTCATTGCTTGGGATTTTCTTTGTCTCCAAACATCCTGGGATGCAGCCATGCAACTGTCCACTCTGATGCCCTCTGAGAGCTTCTTTGACACACTGTCCCAAGTTTCTCTGCCTACTTGAAGGAGGAACTCTGAATGCATGACAGATACTACTTTGGCTCTTGATTTCAATGAGTTTACTGTTTATATTGAGTTTTTTTAAATAGAGTTTTATGTTCTTACTGGTTTTATGAGTTCCAATTGAAGAAATACCTGAAGTGAATATTTTATGGCACCAAATGTACAATCCAGCACACAGGGAAGGCTTGCAAAGTGGAAGTTCAATTCAGTTCCAACCCCAGTCAGTGACTGATGAAACCTCCACCAAGCTGTGATTATGGACCAGTGACAGGCCACCAGATGACTATCCCTCCTGGGGGGCCTACCAGCCCAGTGGCTAGGGCCAGGTGTTGTATGGAAGTGACTGGTATGCTTCTGCTTTCCCAGAATGGTTGTTTATGATGGGTAACCCAACAGGCTCTTCTCTGAGGAGAGAAGATGGGTAAGGAAGAAATTCCTCTGGCTGAAGAACATGGTGCATACCAAAGTATGGAAGTGTGTTACATCCTGCTTGTCAACCTGCTGGGGACAAGCTTAGGAGGATGCCTAACCTAGGTTCTCAGTGTTCCTGTAGATCTTTCTGAACTCCTGGGGTCTGGATTGCTGCCTTGCTTCACAGAAGCTATGGGAAATTTGACTAGATGGATCATCCCAGCCTCAGGACCAGGGTCCTATGGGATGAGCCCAGGAGTAACCAAGCCCCATTCGGAGCCTTTGGACATCACCATTCTAGGTGCACTGACCCACTTTAACTTCCAGGTGTCAGTGTCTGCATCACTGTGCCTCAGAGATTTTTGTTCCAGAAGCACTGAAACCCACTCTGCCCGCACACGGCAGGTGGGAAGCAGCAAGGAATGAACAACCCCAGGATCAGCCCTCAACCAATGACTGTTGATAATGGGGTATGATTACACCAGTTCTCTTACCTCTCAGATGGGGTTTCCCAGGATTTCCCATGGTTCCAGGCACCACTGTGGTAGTTGTCTTGATAAAGCACCCTTTGTTGGCTGAGCTTCCTTTTCCATCCACCTACAAGTATTTCCTGTAGCCACATCCTTGTCTCAGGGTCAGCATCTAGAGGCACCCAAACTCAGAAACCTGCACCGCTCTTGAAGATACAGCCAGGCAACTGGTGGGTGCATTGCTAGCCCTTCGTTCTTCCATTCACAGCTCAGGATCTCAAGTCTATTGGCCATCATCCCAGCCCTTTAGCAGTTCTGGCAGGGAGGTTGGATAAGAGCACAGCCCTTTCACACAGGGAGAAAAAAACTCAACAGAGGAAAGGTCCTGGTAGTGAGTAGAGTTACAAAAAGAACCACCCCTTTTAGTAAAATGACTAAGAAATGTTCCTGTCAGGAGAGATGATGCCTGGGGTTTTGAAGAAATGACAGGATCAGGGAAAGTAAAATAGGACAACTCACATCACACAGGTTGGAAGATGCTGGGACTTAACAGAAAACCACGAGTAGGTGACATTGGCAGGAGCACATCAAGGATTTATAAAGGCAGGAATTGGGAATGAAAGTGGGAAAGGAACATTAGGAAATACCTAGAGGGTGCTGTGCCCTACCCAGTACTCATGGAGTACTGCCTCTTGGGAAGTTACACGCTGGCCTTCTCCAGAAAGATGATCAGGAAATGTGTCACTCCCCAGAGAAAAGTTTCAGGTCCTACTCTGGCCAAAGCTGAGGCTTGGTATTAGAAGCTTTAGCCACCTTGCCATCTGGGCAATATTTTCTTCTTTTTGGTTTTCCCCTTTTCCACAAAAAAAAAAAAAAAAAAAAACCCAAGAGGTTAATCAGTATTAATCACAGCATGAGGAATCAGTCAAAAGCCTACCCTTTGCACACATATCTTTTAAATATATAGTTTTACATATCTCATCACTCACGTCTCAGCCCTTCACACTTACCTTCTTCCAGGTGCTCAGAATGGAGGTACCGCAGATGCTGTTTGTGCTCAAGCCTTGCACTTTTCTCTTCTGTGCACACAGGTCCAACATCCACTGGCTGGAGCCTGCACTTCTGTGACTGGAAGATTGCTCCTGTCCCTGCAGCCAGGACAAAAGTGTGCTCTCCACCCAGGGAGGCATTCTCAACCAGTGACTGCCAGGACCTGGTGGATAAACATCTCAGCTCCCCATCCCTTTTATGAGATAGCTTGGAACTGTGTCAGGCTCCATCAGTGTGGAACAGTTCCCCATCAGAATTAGGCTCTAGTCACCCGCAGTGGCAAACTGCTTGATGAAATACCATTTATTGGCCCTTCTCCTTTCTTGTCTCACTTTCCCACACCTCTACCCATGTTTTTCACTTCCCAAATAAGCCAGTATTTGAGTGGTTGAGTCCTTGTATTAAGGCCTGCACCTGGGGGAACCCAGACCAACACAGCTTGTCCTGGCAGTTACGACTTTCAGCTTGTTCATTAATCCATTCAACATACATTTATTGCTGACAGTGCTTGTTGCTGGAAATACAGTGGGGAAAAAGACCTGAAATGTTCCCTTAGGGGTTCCTCTTCCTGCTGGGGAGACTGATAATAAACAAGTAAACATGGGCAAAATGATGGCATGGGAGGGAGTAGCTCCAGATGAGAGGGGTACATATAAGCCAGGGTTCTCCAGAGAAACAGTATAGGAAATGTGTAGACATACAAAAAGAGATTTATTATGAAGGACTGGCTCACACAATATGGATACTGAGAAGTCCCACAATCTGTTGACTGCAAGCTGGAGACCTAGGAAAGCCAGTGGTTGATTCCAATCCAAGCCTGAAGGCCTGAGAACCAGGCGTGCTGATGTCCAAGTGCCGGCAAAGGTGGATGTCCCAGCTCAGAGAGTAAATTTTTCCTTCCTCTGCCTTTGTGTTCTGTTTGGGACCTCAGCAGACTGGCTAATGCCCACCTGCCTGCATTGATGAGGGTGATCTTCTTTACTCAACCTACAGATTCAAATGCTAATCTCTCCCAGGAACAGCCTCACAAACACCCCTGGAAATAATGTTTTACCAGCTATGTGGGCATTCCTTAGCCCAGTCAAGCTAATGCGCAAAGTCAACCATCAAGGCTACTTGAGATTGGGGGTGGGGGCAGGCTAAGCCCCTCTGAGCTGTTAATTTCTGAGATGCGCAGCCAGGCCTGGTGTCTGTAGGGCCCTCCCTCATGAAAGCATGGCTGGCCACTGGCCCTCTCTGCCACCTCCACCCCTCGTCCCTAGCCCCGTGGCTGTTGTTCACCAAGGGCTGCCCATCTTGGGAGGACCCAGCCAAGCTATGAAATGTGGGTCCAAATGGCCTTGAACCCATCACTGCAGCCTCAGATGTGGGCTGTTCTCTGTGAGTCCCAGCTCACCCCTGGCCATAGCAGAACTCTAAAAGCTGGGCTAGTTATTACAAGACATGGCTCACAGAACTGAGGAATTAAAGAAGAATAAAGGCCCGCGTATTTCAAGCAATTTGTGTACATAGGGCTCTAGCAGGGGCTTTAAAATATGGTGTCTCATTGAATCCTCCTAATAACTCTTTAGAACAAATATTTTATCCCTTATTTTAGAGAAGGAAACCAAGGTTCAGAGGGGTTGAGTGACTACTCTGAGTCAGAGCTAGCAGAGCCAGGACTTAGGCTCCAGTCTGCATGGCCGCAGCCCCATGCACCCCTACCACACCCTGCTGTGTACCCACAGACCCAACCACTGTGTCTTTTGGGATCTCTTTACTTTCACCCTCGTGGCCTTCTGGGGTCAGCCTTATTATTTAAGCCCTTGTTATGCCACGTTTCTCCAGGAAGTCTTCAAGGATGACCAGTGTCAGAGCTGGAGGCTGAGGTCTGGAGCTCCTGGCCTGCTTCTGGGGGATCCTGGGCTGGAAAGCAGCAGCACCACCAGAACATTGCTGGTCATGGGTGCTTGCTTGGGTGCACAGGAATCACTCCTCAGGAAAGGATCAGAACTGGCTGGCTTGTGCTGCCCTCTCCTCAGTATCCTGGCTTGAGCATCCTCCAGTGAGTTTCCATAGTGATGGTAACAAATATGAAGATGACCTCTCATTGGTCATTTTTTGGTGGCAGACCTTCAGGGCTCAGAATTTCCTGTGTAATATCTTAGGTATTTCCCCTACCACCTGCTGCTCCATGGTCATGTCTGTTGTAATACATTTGTTTTCTGAGGAGCACATTGACATGGGTAAAAGCTCCATCCAGAATCAACAGTCTTTTAGATGACGCAGAGGGCCAAGTCTTGGCCTAGCAGTAGAGAACTTTCTAGACTTACTTTAAACATTTTCTCTGTAATACCTTGGGAAGTGTTCAAAAAAGCTTGTTCCCTTTGCATTCATCTGAGCCTGGCTGATGTCGGTTTCTGTGCTTTTCAAACCTGCTGTCAATCCCCCACTTCTCAAATCAGTTGATTATCCAGCTGACTGTCTGTTTGGACAGAGGAAAACCCAAATTGCTTAGGATCTCACCCACTTCTCTGCAAGTCAATTCCATCAACATTTACCACAGCCCTGCAGGCTTTCCCAATGCAGGAGGGGTGGGGTGGGGTGGGGAAGAGGAAGCTGGGGGTGTGTCCCCACTGGGAGACAGGCCTGTGCCCTCTCTTGGCTACAGAGCTAAGAGAGCTCTGTTCCTCACACAACCCAAGGGTGAGGGGAAGTGGTCGCTGGAGACACAAAGGAGCACAGAGCTGTGCCCTGCAGGACAATATGCGAGCAAAAGAGACCGAGCACCTTTCAATTCCCCTCTGCAGCTGGGAGCTCCATGTGTGCCAGCTCGTGGGATATCTTAAGCAAAAATATCGGTTTATTGGGAGAATCACAGGAAAGATAGAAGAATGTGAATAGGGCAGGAAAATGTAGGATTCAAGTGACAGGAAAGAATAGACAGCTATTTCAGGGAACTCTGCCTGCATGATCTCATGACATGAGTGCCATGTGTTTTCCTTAGAGATGGGGAATGAGAGAGAGAGAGAGAGGACCCTTCAATGTGCCCAGCTCTTGGCTAGGGAAGATCAGGCAGTCCTCCTAAGACTGAGTGCAATGCCACAAGGGGACCTCCCCAAGGGACAAGCCTGATGCTCTCCCCAGAAGAGACAGATATGGATGCCAGGTGGGTAAAGCTATAGATACCTGCTGCAGGGTGTTAGTGTCAAGGTTACAGCATCCTGCCTGAGAGAGAAGGCTTGTGAAGGGTCTGAATTTTCCCTGATTACCAGAGCAAGACCAATAAGGTGGTCACAAGCATTGGGTTCCTTCAAGGTCCAAGAGATCAAAACCCTCAGGTGGTTGAGCTGGGAGAACTCTGAGAAAGCAGCCAGGGCTGCTCTGGTACATGAAAGGGGGACTGGAGGTGCATTTAGTGCCATGGAAATTAGAGAGTCCAAAGAGAGATGAATCTGGAGATTGCTCAAAAAATTAGACACAGAATTCCCATACAGTCCAGCAATTTCACTTCTGAGTATGTACCCAAAAGGACTAAAAACAAAGACTAGAATAGTGGTTTCATTTGTATACCAGTGTTCATTGTAGCATTATTCACAATAACTAAAATGTGGAAATAATCCATGTGCTTGCTCATCAACAGATGAATGGATAAATAAAATGTGATCTATAAATACAATGGAATATTATTCAGCTTTAAAAAGAAAGGACTTTGGTATTAGCATATACACACTACTGTATATAAAATTGATAATCAACAAGGACCTACTGTACAGCACAAGGAGCTCTACTCAATATTCTGTAATAACCTAAATGGGAAAAGAATCTGAAAGAGAACAGATATATGTGTATGTATATCTGAATCACTTTGCTATACACCTGAAACAAACACAACATTGTACATCAACTATACTCCAATATAAAATGAAAATTTTTAAAAAATTAAAAAAAAAGAAAAGGAAGGAAATTGTGATACATGCCACAATATGGATGAAACTTGAAGACATGGTGCTGACTGAAATAAATCAGTTATGAAGGGCAAAATTTGTATGATTCTATTTACATGAGGAACTTGATGGATAGAAAGAGTGGTGTTTGCCCAGGGCTGGGGGGAGGGGCAATGGGAGATGTTCAATCGTTTCAGAGTTTCAGTTTGAGATGACGACCAAGGTGTGGAGATGGATGGTGGGGGCTGCACAAAAACGCATATGTACTTAATGCCAGTGAAGTGGACACTTGCAAAAGTTAACACGGTAAATTTTACAGTATGTATACTTACCACAATAGAAAAAGAAAAGAAAGAGAGGAAGTGGAACAGGCTGTTTGGGCCCTGTCACCAGAGACATTCAAGCAAAGGCTACCTAAGTCTGGACCTGGGGCTCTGCAGTGGGACTCAGGCAGCAGATAAGGGTTGGTGCATTGGAGAGTCAGGGTGACTTAGAGGAAAGGGTGCTTCGAGGTCAGGTAAAAATAGGTTAGAAGCCCAGCCCTGCATCCTCATTAGCTGTGTGATCTCATACAAGTTGCCTAAACTCTCTAAACCTGCCCTTCCTTATCTGTAGACCATGCTGCAGGGGAATTGTGAAGACTGAATGAGACAATGTTCCCAGAAATAAATCCCTTACAAAGCCCAGTAGAAAACAGATCAGAACAACAGATATAGACTGACCATAGGCAGATAAAGAATCACAGATGACTCTGAAACACGAAAAGAGGCTCAAATTCACTCACGACAAGAGACATGCGAATGAAAGCTGCATTGAGGTACCAGTTTTCAGCTATCCAATTGGAAAGTCCAACAGTTGGAAAACACATGCTGGTGGAGAGGTTCTGGGGAGACAGCCATCGGTATTATTGGTTCAGGGCAAAATAATGCCCCTTCATGGAGGGCAACTGGACAATATTTATAGAAATGAAAAATAAATATTCCCGGTGAATCAGCAATCTCACTGTTGGGAATTTATCCCACAGATATACCTGCACACGTACAAAAAGGTATATTTATAAGGTTTCTCATAGTAGGAAAGCTTGTAATAGCAAAAAGCTTAAAATAATACCATATCCATTTATAACGGACTGGTTTAAATAAACTCTATCATATCCACACAAGTGGAACAGTATACAACTGAGGAAAGGAATGAGGAGGCTGAGCTAATATTACTAAATGACAAAAAGCAAAGTTGAATAATGCACACAGTAAGCTGCTTTTATTGTCAGGGAGGTGAGGGGGTCAAAAAGATATATCTGTAGTTGCATCTTTTTGCTCAAAGGGGCGCTGTGAGGATAAAAAAAATTAATAAAAATATTTGCTTGTAGGTGAAGGGTCTGAGATGGGAGTGAGACTTCCTGGGTGTATCTTTTTACATAAATTTTAATTTTTAGATCATGTTGATTCATTACTTGTTTAAAACTTAATTTCAAAAATAAAACAGTGAGGGGTGGAGTCAAGATGGCATACTAGGAGGGCGTGGAATGCGCGTCTCCTCACAACTAGGGCACCTACCAGGCACCAGTGGGGGACCACGGACACCTAAGGGGACGGGAGGAGCCCTCAGCAACCTGGTAGGATGGGGGGGTGAGTGAAGGGGAAGGAGGAGTGGAGGTGGGATGGGACTGGTGCCCCTGAGGGGCAGCTGGGGGAGGGGAAGGGATCCCACCCAGGAAGGGGGAAATTGGGGAACCATTGGGAAGGCAGAGGATCAAAAGGGAGCATGGGCAGGTTTCCCCTGCCCACTTGGCCCCCCAGGAACCTGCTGAGATCCTGGGCCTGATCTCTGCCCACCTGGGCCCCCTCTAGCCGCATGGTTCCTGAGGGAGTGGGAGGAAGGGAAGGGGAAACAAAAGTAAAGGCCAGACCTCCAGGACCAGCATCCCTGAGAGGTGGCTGGGGGAGGGGAGAAGTGCTTAAACCCAGAGGGACCCACCCACTGGTAGGGGTCCAGGAGGGACGGGGGAGACCCTTGGGGAGATGGTGGGGGAGGGGCATGAAAGAACAGAATGGAACAGGGCCAGTGCGTTCCCTGTCCCCTTATGCACTGGGAAGCCTGTTAGGCTCCCAGGCCTAATCCTCTGCCCTCAGAGCCTTCCTCCTGCCACGCAGAGCCCAAGCCCCACCCCTACAACCCCACCCAGGGCCCCACCTCTACACTCGGAGACCTCTCCAATGTCCTGGGCCTAAGCCCCACCCACACACCCTCACTCATGGCCCCACCTTTAAACTCCACACTCCAGAGGCCCTCCTTCCTTTGTGCTGCCTCTCCCCTTCTGCACAGGTCCTAAGCAGAGGCCTCGCCCCACGTTTGAATGTCACCCCGCCTAGGCCCCGCCCCATGCTCAACCGTCACCCCCCAACCATATACTCCACTCCTGCCTAAGTTCCACCCCTGCCTACACCCCACCCCCTTAGCCAAGGCTTTTTTTTTTTCTTTTCGTTTTTCCTGTTTTAGATTGGGGTCCTGTTTTACCTTGTTGATTCATTGTTGTTGATTATTTTATATTTTTATTTTTCCTAATAAATATTTTATTTTTCTAATTTTATTTTATTCTTTATACTCTATTAGTGATCTCTCCTTTTGGCTTGTTCCCTCCCCCATGCTTTTTTTTTTTCTTTTTTCTGTTGTGGATTTATTTTACCTTCTTGCAGTTGTTTCAATTATAGTTTTATTTTCCCTAATATATTCTTTATCTTTCTAATTTTATTTTATTTTCTATTCTTTGATATTATACTGCTCCTTTTTTATACTTTATTTCTTCCTTTCTTTCTTTCTTCCTTTTATTTTAAACAGTACCATGCAGCTTGCGGGGTCTTGGTTCCCAGGCTGAAGGTCGGGCCCGAGCTCTTGTGGTGGGAGTTCCAAGTACAAACCACTGGACTAACGGAGAACCTCAGACCCCAGGGAATATCAATCAGAGTGAGGCCTCCTGGAGGTCCTCATCCCAGCACAAAGACCCAACTCTATCCAACTGGCTGCAAACTACAATGCTGGACGGCTCAGGCCAAACAACCAGTAAGACAGGAATACAGCACAACCCATCAAAAAAAAAAAAAAAAGAAACGACAAAAAAATATGTTACAAATGAAAGAGCAAGGTAAAAACCAACAAGACCAAATAAATGAGGATGAAATAGGCAACCTACATGAAAAAGAATTGAGAGCAATGATAGTTAAGATGATCCAAAATCTCAGAAACAGAATGGAGAAAATACAAGAAGCATTTAACAAGGACCTAGAAGAACTAAAGAGCAAACAAACAGTGCTGAACAGCACAATTACTGATTTAAAAATACTCTAGAAGGAATCAATAATAGAATAACTGAGGCAGAAAAACGGAGAAGTGACCTGGAAGATAAAATGGTGGAAATAACTGCCAGGGAGCAGAATAAAGAAAAAAGAATGAAAAGAATTGAGGACAGTCTCAGAGACCTCTGGGACAACATTAAATGTACCAACATTCGAATTATAGGGATCTCAGAAGAAAAAGAGAAAAAGAAAGGGTCTGAGAAAATATTTGAAGAGATTATAGTCAAAAACTTCCCTAACATGGGAAAGGAAATAGTCAACCAAGTCCAGGAAGCACAGAGAATACCATACAGGATAAACCCAAAGAGAAACACACTGAGACACATATTAACCAAACTATCAAAAATTAAACACAAAGAAAAAATATTAAAAGCAGCAAGGGAAAAGCAACATATAACATATAAGGAAATCCCAATAAGGTTAACAACTGATCTTTCAGCAGAAACCCTGCAAGCCAGAAGGGAGTGGCAGGACATATTTAAAGTGATGAAATGGAAAAAACCTACAACCGAGATTACTCTACCCAGCAAGGATCTCATTCAGATTCAGCAGAGAAATTAAAAATTTTACAGACAAGCAAAAGTTAAGAGAATTCAGCACCATCAAACCAGCTTTACAACAAATGCTAAAGGAACTTCTCTAGGCAAGAAACACAAGAGAAGGAAAAGGCCTACAAAAGCAAACCCAAAACAAATAAGAAAATGGTAATAGGAACATACATATTGATAACTACCTTAAATGTAAATGGATAAAGTGCTCCAACCAAAAGACATAGACTGGCTGAATGGCTACAAACCCAAGACCCGTGCATATGCTGTCTATAAGAGACCCACTTCAGACCTAGGGACACATACAGACTGAAAGTGAGGGATGGAAAAAGATATTCCATGCAAATGGAAATCAAAAGAAAGCTGGAGTAGCAATTCTCATATCAGACAAAATAGACTTTAAAATAAAGAATATTACAAGAGAAAAAGAAGGACACTACATAATGATCAAAGGATCAATCCAAGAAGAAGATATAACAATGGTAAATATTTATGCACCCAACATAGGAGCACCTCAATACAAAAGACAAATGCTAGCAGTCATAAAAGGGGAAATCGACAGTAACACAATCATAGTAGGGGACTTTCACACCCCACTTTCACCAATGGACAGATCATCCAAAATGAAAATAAATAAGGAAACATATTTAAATAAAATAAGCTTTAAATAACACATTAAATAAGATGGACTTAATTGATATTTATAGGTCATTCCATCCCAAAACAACAGAATACACTTTCTTCTCAAGTCCTCATGGAACATTCTCCAGGATAGACCATATCTTGGTCACAAATCAAGCCTTGGTAAATTTAAGAAAATTGAAATTATATCAAGTATCTTTTCTGACCACAACGCTATGAGACTAGATATCAACTACAGGAAAAAAAACTGTAAAAAATATAAACACATGGAGGCTAAACAATACACTTATAAATAACCAAGACATCACTGAAGAAATCAAAGAGGAAATCGAAAAATACCTAGAAACAAATGACAATGAAAATGTGATGACCCAAAACCTATGGGATGCAGCAAAAGCAGTTCTAAGTGGGAAGTATATAGCAATACAATCCTACCTCAAGAAACAAGAAAAATCTCAAATAAACAACCTAATCTTACACTGAAAGCAATTAGAGAAAGAAGAATAAAAAACCCCAAAGTTGGCAGAAGTAAAGAAATCAGAAAGATCTGATCAGAAATAAATGAAAAAGAAATGAAGGAAACAATAGCAAAGATCAATAAAAGTTAAAGCTAGTTCTTTGAGAAGATAAACAAAATTGATAAACCATTAGCCAGACTCATCAAAAAAAAAAAAAGGGAGAAAGTTCAAATCAACAGAATTATAAATGAAAAAGGAGAAGTAACAACTGACAATGCAGAAATACAAAGGATCATGGAGACTACTACAAGCAACTCTATGTCAAAAAAATGGACAACCTGGAAGAAATGGACAAATTCTTAGAAAAGTACAACCTTCTGAGACTGAACCAGGAAGAAATAGAAAACATAAACAGACCAATCACAAGCACTGAAATTGAGACTGTGATTTAAAATCTTCCAACAAACAAAAGCCCAGGACCAGATGGCTTCACAGGTGAATTTTATCAAACATTTAGAGAAAAGCTAACACCTATCCTTACCAAACTCTTCCAAAATATAGCAGAGGAAGGAACACTCCCAAACTTATTCTATGAGTTCACCATCATCCTGATACCAAAGGTAGATGAAGATGTCACACACACAAAAAATCTAAAAGCCAATATCTCTGATGAACATAGATGCAAAAATACTCAACAAAATACTAGCAAACAGAATCCGACAGCAGATTAAAAGGATCATACGACATGATCAAGTGAGGTTTACCCCAGGAATGCAAGGATTCTTCAATATATGCAAATCAATAAATGTGATACACCATATTAACAAATTGAAAGATAAAATCCATATGATCATCTCAATAGATGAAGAAAAAGTTTTTGAAAAAATTCAAAACCCATTTATGATAAAAACTCTCCAGAAAGTAGCCGTAGAGGGTACCTACCTAAACATAATAAAGGCCATATATGGCAAACCCACAGCCAACATCATTCTCAATGATGAAAGACTGAAAACGTTTCCTCTAAGATCAGGGAAAAGACAAGGTTACACACTCTTACCACTATTATTCAACATAGTTTTGGGAGTTTTAGCCACAGCAATCAGAGAAGAAAAAGAAATAAAAGGAATCCAAATCGGAAAAGAAGAAGTAAAACTGTCCCTGGTTGCAGATGACAGAATACTATACAAAGAGAATCCTAAAGATGCTACTAGAAACCTACTAGAGCTAATGAATGAATTTGGTAAAATAGCAGGATACAAAATTAAAGCACAGAAATCTCTGTATTCCTATACACTAACAATGAAAAATCTGAAAAAGAAATGAAGGAAACACTCCCATTTACCATTGCAACAAAAATAATAAAATACCAGGAATAAACCTACTTAAGGAGACAAAAGACCTGTATGCAGAAAACTATAAGACACTGATGAAAGAAATTAAAGATGATACAAACAAATGGAGAGTTATACTATGTTCTTGGACTGGAAGAATCAACATTGTGAAAATGACTATAGTATGCAAAGTGATCTACAGATTCAATGCAATCCCTATCAAACTACCAATGGCATTTTTCAAAGAAGTGGAACAAAATATTCCACAATTTGTATGGAAACACAAAAGACCCCAAATAGCCAAAACAATCTTGAGAAAGAAAAACGGAGCTGGAGGAATCAGGCTTCCAGACTTCAGACTATACTACAAAGCTACAGTAATCAAGACAGCATGGTACTGGCACAAGAATAGAAATATAAATCAATGGAACAGGATAGAAAGCCCAGAGATAATAAGCCCATGCACATATGGTCACCTTATCTTTGAGAAAGGAGGCAAGAATATACGATGGAGAAAAGACAGCCTCTTCCATAAACGGTGCTGAGAAACCTGATCAACTACATGTAAAAGAATGAAATTAGAACACTCCATAACACCATACACAAAAATAAACTCAAAATGGGTTAAAGACCTAAATGTAAGGCCAGACACTAAAAAACTCTTAGAGGAAAACATATGCACAACACTCTATGACATAAATCACAGCAAGTTCCTTTTTGACCCACCTCCTAGAGTAATGGAAATAAAAACAAAAATAACAAATGGGACCTAATGAAACTTCAAAGCTTTTGCACAGCAAAGGAAACCATAAGCAAGACGAAAAGACAACCCTCAGAATGGGAGAAAATATTTGCAAATGAAGAAACTGACAAAGGATTAATCTCCAAAATATACAAGCAGCTCATGCAACTCAGTATCAGAAAAACAAACAACCCAATCCAAAAATGGGCAGAAGACCTAAATAGACATTTCTCCAAAGAAGACATACAGATGGCCAAGAAGCATATGAAAAGCTGCTCAACATGACTAATCATTAGAGAAATGCAAATCAAAACTACAATGAGGTATCACCTCACACCAGTTAGAATGGGCATCATCAGAAAATCTACAAACAACAATTGCTGGAGAGGGTGTGGAGAAAAGGGAACACTCTTGCACTGTTGGTTGGAATGTAAATTGATACAGCCACTATGGAGAACAGTATGGAGGTTCCTTAAAAAACTACAAATAGAACTACCATATGACCCAGCAATCCCACTACTGTGCATATACCCTGAGAAAACCATAATTCAAAAAGAGTCATGTACCAAAATGTTCATTGCAGCACTATTTACTATAGCCATGACATGGAAGCAACCTAAGTGTCCATCGACAGATGAATGGATAAAGAAGATGTGGCACATATATACAATGGAATATTACTCAGCCATAAAAAGAAATGAAATTGAGTTATTTGTAGTGAGGTGGATGGACTTATAGTTTGTCATACAGAGTGAAGTAAGTCAGAAAGAGAAAAACAAATACCATATGCTAACACATATATATGGAATCTAAAAACAAAAACTTGGTTCTGATGAACCTAGGGGCAGGACAGGAATAAGACACAGTTGTAGAGAATGGACTTGAGGACATGGGGAGGGGGAAGGACAAGCTAGGACGAAGTGAGAGAGTAGCATTGACATATATACACAATGAAATGTAAAATAGATAGCTAGTGGGAAGCAGCTGCATGGCACAGAGAGCTCAGCTCGGTCCTTTACAGCCATCTAGAGGGGTGGGATAAGGAGGGTGGCAGGCAGATGCAAGAGGGAGGGAATATGGGGATATATGTATGCATATAGCTGATTCATTTTGTTATACAGCCGCAACTAACACAACACTGTAAGGAAATTATACTCCAGTAAAGATGTTAACAATAAATAAATAAAACAATGAAAAATAAAGTTAAAGACCTATGAAACTATACTGGAGACATATAAGAAGCTTTAAAGAATGAATTGATGTTTTATGTTCCTATAGGGAGAGCCTCTGAAGGTGCCAATTCTTCCCAAGTTAATTCAATTTATTTTTACTCAACATATAGAATCTAACAAAGTTATTCTAATGTTCATACAGAAAATAAAATGTTCTAGAATTGGCAAGATAATTTTGGAAAAAAATAATGAGGGCTTTATGTTCTCAAGATATACCTTTAAAAAAGTAATTAAAATATATTTTAAGTATAGCAATTACAGTGTATTATTACATAAGAGAAGACAAATATATCAGTGAAAAAAGATAGAAAGCCTGGAAACTGACACGTGTGTATGTGAAAATTTAGAATATTATAAAAATGAAACTAGATCCATTTTTCATTAATAAAACTAAACACAAATGGGTTAGAAATCTACACATTTATAAACAAAACTCTAAAAGTATAAAAATAAAATGTAGAATTTTTTATAGACCTTCCAAAGCAAGAGAGAAAACCCAGAAACAACAGCAAAAAGAATAACCAGATTTTACCATGTAGAAATTTAAAAATCACTACAAATACAGCTGCATGTATTTGCCAGTCATTTACCAGTAATAAACGGCAATTGAAAATGAAAAAAATTATTTGCAATAGCATTAAATTTCCACATCCTGAGAATAAATCTAACCAGGCCTCACACAGGAAAATATAAAATATTGCTAAGAATATGGAAGATTTAAATAAGTGGATCTATATACTCTGTTCACAGGTTGAAAGATTCAATATTTTAGTTATGTCATTTCTCCCCAAATGTTCTATATATGTAATGCAACCCAGTAACAATATCAGGATTCTTTTTTGAGGAAATCAACAAGCTGATTTAAATTTTACTGCAAATGTAAAGGGTGAAGAATAATCAAGACTCTCCTTAAAAGAAGGTGGGAGGACTGATTCTATTGATTATTCAGAGTTATTATAAAACTACAGTAATTAGACCTGTGGTGTTGGTTCAGGGCTGGGCAATGGGCCAATGCAATAGCAGAGAGGCTAGAGAGAAACTCAGGTATATGGGGACACTTGACCAAAGACAAAGGGCACAATGCAGTGGCAAAATAATGTCCTTTTCAAGAAATACTCCTGGGTATTAACTGTATAACAATATAAGGGAAAAAAGTAACTTGACTCTCTCCCTACCTCACACCAGCCATACACAAATCAATTCCAGACAGATTGTAAATCTAAACATGAAACAAAAACAATAACATTTCTAAGGAAAATATTGGAGAATATTCTTATAGCCTTAAGGTAGAGAAGACTTCTTAAATAAGATATCCAAAGTCTTACCATAACAAAGATTGATCAATTGAACTACATTAAAATTAAAAGCTTCTGTTCTTCAAAAGACACCATAAAGAGTCTAAAAGATAAATCACGGGGTGGGAGAATATATTTGCAACACAAAGAACCAATAAACAAGTTGTTGCCAGAATATACAAAGAAGTCCTACAAATCAATACAAAATGACACACAACCATGCCAGTTATTAACTTATTGCCTCTCGGCTCCAAATTCACTCTATTCTCCCCTACTTTGTAATCCTGGAGCTGGGCTCTGCACACCCCATGTCTGCTTTGCCAGCTGGCTCTGTGTCAGGCTCTGACAATAGGGGTCACTGAAGGAGGCTGCAAGGATGGAGGAAGAACTAGGGTCTTTTATTTTTCTCCTGGATTTGCCCCAACTGGTGATGAGCTGAGCAGGAAACGACGTGGCTTCTTGCAGCATTCCCATGGCAGTGCCAGGCCCTCTTGGTTCTGAAGTGGCCCCAGCAAACTTCATCTTTACTGCAGAGGCATGTGGCATGTTTCTGCAATAGGCACATCATCTCAGAATCTGAATAGAACTACCATATGACCCAGCAATTCCACTCCTGGGTATATATACAAAAACAATAAAAACACTAATTTGAAAAGATGCGTGCACCCCAATGTTCATAGTAGCATTATTTATTATTGCTAAGACATGGAAGCAAACTAAGTGTCCATCAAGAGATAAATGGATAAAAAAGATGTCGTATATTTTATGCAGTGGAATACTACTCAACCATAAAAATGAAATTCTACCGTTTTCAACATCATGTATGGATTTGGAGGGTATTATGTTTAGTGAAATAAGTCAGACAGAAAAAGACAAATACTGTATGATATCACTTATGTGGAACCTAAGAATTACAACAAACTAGTGAATATAACAAAAAAGAAATAGGATCACAGATATAGAGAACAAACTAGTGGTTACAGTGGGGAGAGGGAAGGGGGGAGGGGCAAATTTGGGGAAGAGGATTAAGAGGCAAAAACTACTATGTATAAAGTAAGCTACAAGGATATATTGTACAACACAGGGAATATAGCCAATATTTTATAATAACTATAAATGGAGTATAACCTTTTAAAAATTGTGAATCACTATATTATATACACCAATAGCTTACATAATATTGTACATCAACTATACACCAATAGAAAAACAGCAGAATGGGTAAATACAGTATGGCATACTTATTAAATGCAATACTATGTATACAATGGCAAAAATGAACAAAAGATAGCTACATGGCAAAATGTGAATGAATCTCACAAACATGATACTGACCAACAGCAACAAAGAGCCAGACACAGAAAACAGAGAATGTATGATTTCTTTATATAAATTTTCTAAAGGCAAAACACATCTTTTGATAGTTATTGTCGCTTTGAAAACACATTACTTTTGCGTGGAGGAACCAGATGGTGATGGGACAGGTGTGAGAGAGTAGCTATGTAAAATGTTCTATTTCTTGGCCTAGGGTGTCGTTACATGGATTTGTTTACTTTATGATAATGGATTGAGCCCAACACTTTTACTTATGTACTTTTCTAGATTTGCATTATTTTTCAATTAAAAAGTAAATAAAAAAAGAAAAAGAAAAGGTGACAGTTGAGATAAAATATTTACTATATTTATACTAGCCAAAGTTTAATACCCCAAATTTATAAAGAGCTTCCATATAGAAAAGACAAACTATCTAAAAGAAAAATGGGTGAAAGAGTGTAATAAACAATTCACATACTGTATACAATTGACCACTGCACACAGGATGAATCCCTCAATTTCACTGGAAACCTGGAAAATATGTCCACAAACACCAATGAACACCCATTTGAATGGAAAAAGAAAAGACTGATAAAATGCTGGTGGGGATGTGGATAAATAGGCACTTTATTATCAGAATCAAAATAAAAATATGACTAACCTTTGGCCCAACATTTCACTTTTAGGAATCCTAAAATAAGATTCACACATATTTCAGAAGATGTAAGTAAAAAGAGTGTTCACTAGAGCATTATTTGTAATATGAAAGAAAATGGAAAATTAAATGTCCATTAATTGGGAAAAATCAAGTATATCCATAAAAGGAAAGGCTATGTGGCTGATAAAAAGAATAATGGGGCTCCGTTTGGCTTGACATGACAAAATCTGCTGTAAAGCTAACTCAGAAAAGCAACTCTAGGATCAGTGTATTGAAAATTATGGCATTAATGCTAAAGAATTAAAGCCATAAGGTATATTTGTAAAGGGTATCTTTCAAGTGTTATCCTATAGGTTTATGTACTACTTAAATATCTTATCAGAATTTTTGTAATGGTCCAAGTAAAACATTAAAAAAATATATGAATTTAAAGTACCCACTGTGAGGTAGGTAGCAGGACCCCCATGGGTGACAGTTCTGGTTTTTCCTGATACCCAAGGCAGACTCCATGCAGGAAATAGCCAACCTCCATCTCCATATCCATTTGAAACCAACAGGATTTATTTAGGGAGGAGGGAAAGAGGGAACAGGAATTCCTGTCTAAGGAAGAAGTTTCTTAGCACTGAGCTGGTTTATTCTTGGCTTACTTCGTGGTCTGGAATGCCTACTTGGACCATTCTCCATCTGTGTAGTGTTGGTGGAAGGTCTTTCTCCATAGACAAAGTCTGATGGTATCTGGAGGAAATATAATGTGAGCCTTGCATGTGATTTTAGATTTTCCAGTAGCCACATTAACAAAGGAAAAAGAAACAGGTGGAATTAATTTTAATAATATGTTTATTTAACCCAAGATAGCAAAAATATTATCATCTCAACATGTAATCAATATAAAAATATTAATGAGATATTTTATGTTCTGTTTTTTTGTGAAGTCTTCAAAATCTGGTGTGTACTTTACACTTACAATACATCTCAATTTGAATGTTACATTTTTCTTGATGTGTATTTGATTTCACAAAATTTACAGTTGAAAAAGTAGATTCAAATACCTAAGCTGTTCCAAACATATTTAAACATACTTAGAAATGTTCAATAACTGAATCAAGTATCAGTCATTTAATTTGAATTTAAATAAAATGAAGTTTAAAATCCAGTTTCCTAGTTGCCCTAGCTATATTTCAAGTGCTCAGTGGCCACATGTGGTCAGTGGCTCAGTATCGAATAGCACGGGTCTAGGCCAACCCCTCCCTGTGGTCCTGGAGGTGGCTCCCTTGGCCATGTGCTGGGACTGCAGCTCTTCTCTGCATCCTGAATACGTGGAGCTCCAGGCACTGGGAGAACCAGGTGAGTGCTGGAGAACAGCCAGCCTCCAGAGTGGGCAGAGAGTCTCAGACACCTGGGTACATGATATTTACCTAGCAGCCTCAGCACTGCTGTGCAGAGCTGGTGAAGATGAGCAAGGGGCCTTGTGGGCTGTGAAAGACCTCCACAGAGGGATTGCATTCCTGGGGAATGAGCCTGATCTTGGGATGAACCCAACAGGATGACCTAAGCTAAGATTTCACAATGCAGTGGCAGCGGGGAACAGGTGGTAGCAGCAGCTGGGAGTTCTCTGTGGGCTGGGGTGGGACCTTGGCCTCTCTGAGCAAATGAGCCCTTACAGAGGACAAGTCTGGGCCCACAGGGGAAAATGAGGAAACCCCCAGCCCTGCTTTGCACCAAGGTCTCTTAGCTTCTTAGCTGAGGCAAGTTATAAGGCCTTCAGCATCATCACATCTCTGGTATAATCACACCCAAGGCAAAACTGAAGGGCTGCTTTTCCACATCTTGAGAAATTCCTTTTTTCTTTCTTTCTTCCTTCCTTCCTTCCTTCCTTTCTTTCTTTTCTTTCTTTCTTTCTTTCTTTCTTTCTTTCTTTCTTTCTTTCTTTCTTTCTTTCTTTCTTTCTTTCTTTCTTGTCAATGGTGAAGCTTCTGTTCAAAAACCATTCTTGAGAATCCTGTGGAAGCCTCTCTCTGAGCTCTGGGCTGGGAAGACCACATGCTTCCATCACCATTCTGGGTTCCCATTTTGGTGAAATTGACATTTCATGGATTAATTCACCTCTATGATGTGCCAATGGATGCAACCAAATACAAAACATGGCCCCTCCCCTTTAGCAACCCACAGTTCAGTGAGAGTGGCCAAGGGAGATTTCCTTTTGTTGAAAACAGTGGTGTTCAAACTTGGCTTCACAGCACTGATGCCTGAGACACACCCCAGATGTTCTGATTTAATTAGTCTAGAGTGCAGACATGGCACTGGAGTTTTAAAAGCTTCATAGATGATTCGCACGTGCAGCTTAGGTGAGCACCACAAATTGGAATCAAGTCAGTGACCTCAAGGGACAGCAACTGGGTTCTAGGAATTATGATTATATCCCAGGAATTCTGTGCTCAGGGAAGCAGCCAAAGTGATCCTTTAAAGTGTAGAGTAGGTCATAGCCTTCCCCTCTTCAAAACTCTACCATGGTTCCCATTAAGTAACAACCAGAGCCCTTGTATCTCAATATACACACAGGGCCCTGTGTGATGGGCCCCATGTCGTCACTCTGCCTCCTTACTCCCTCTCCTCCGGTTGCACTGGCCTCCAGGTTGGTCCTTAAGCATTCACCTTGGCTCTTCCCTGTGGCCGGGACAATCGTCCCTCAAACATCCATGTGGCCAACTCTCTCACCTCCTGCACACTTGTGGTGATTAATTTTATGTGCCAACTTGACTGGGTTAGGGGGTCCCCAGATAGTTGCTAAAGCATCATTTCTGGATATGTCTGTGAAGGTGTTTCCAGAAGAGACTAGCATTTGAATCAGAAGAATAACGATAACCCTCACCAGTGTGGGTGGGTATCATCCAAGCTGTTGAGGGCCTGAATAGAACAAAAAAACAGAGGAAGGGGGAATTCACTCTGCTTTAGCTGAAATATTTACCTCCTCCTGTCCTTAGACATAAGCATTCTTGGTTCTTGGGCCTTTGGACTCAGAAGTGAACTTATGCCATTGGCTCTCCTGGTTCTCAGTTCCTTGGGTTTGGGCTGCAATCTGCCACCAGATTTCCTGTGCCTCCAGCTTGCAGTCAACAGATCATGGGACTTCTCAGCCTCCATAATTGTGTGAACCAGTCCCTTAAAAAAAATCTCTTCCTATATGTCTATATATTTACTATGGGTTTTGTTTCTCTGGAGAATCCTGACTATATACCACATATGCTCAACATTATCTTCTCAATGAGTCTTTTCCTGAGCCCTCTGCCCCTTTCACCCTGCTCTCTTTCTCTATGGCACAAATCTCCTTCTAACATAATATATAATTTCCTTATTGGCAACATCTATTCATTATTACCCACTTCCTCTGCTAGGGATGTTTGTCTGCTTTGTTCACTGATGTGTTCCTCGTGCCTAGGATGTGCCTGACATGATGGATATTCTGTAAATATTTATTAAATACGTGAGAATCTGCAGAGTTCTAAGTAAGAAAGATTTCTGGGTAAATGAAGGTGATGACCTTACATGTTTAACGTTCCCCATCCAGATACTGATAAATGATGAAAGGACTATAGAAAGAGTGATATACTAGTACTTCACTGGAAAATAAGGAAGGTGTGCACTGTGGATAGACCAGAAACTGCAAGAAATTACTACTAAAAATAGCACAGATAGATCAAAAATGAAGGAAATGACCCCCCAAAATACATCTGCTTTTTTGAGAAAGCAGTAGGTGTCATGGGAATAGATTAGATCATGGCAGTATCTACCCAAATGTCTGCATTTTAAGTGGTGAGAACAGAAGTGTGGGTAGGTCATGAATTGGATGTGAGTTCCATGTCCTTTAACTATTTGTCGATTGATACCCTGGGAAAGTAGCTGCTCCAGGAGGTATAAGGGTAAGTACAAAATCAACAAATGCAAAAATCCCAGGTATAAAAGTCTCTCTCTGATGACCATGGCCCTTCCCAAGGTAGTGAACTGTGGGGTCAGGAAATAGGCCAAATGAAATGACATTCCACACTAGAAGTAGATCCAGATCTAAAGGGAAAACTTCACATGGAAAGCTAATCCTTGGTGGATGGCTTCAGCAAAAACAGAGAGGGAACAGTAGCAAACTGCAATTTCCCTGCTTTGACTGTCTCCTAGCATACTTCCTACTCCTCTCTAGCTGCATTATGACAAAGCAGATTTGTAAACTATGTCAACTCCTCTTCCAGTTTCAGATCTGTAAGTATCCAGGTGGTGAGGGAGGGATCAGAGGAGAATTCGCTCACACTGTTTGGGGCATATACCTAGTTTGGATAGATGTCTTCTTGTTTTAGCTTGAATAATGTGACCAAAAATGGCACCTATGAAAAGACTCTGCATTACTTAAACAGAAGAATATGGCAATTATAACATACTTAAAATATACTGTATTGTTTACCATGTGCTTTCAGTTAAATTCAGAAAAAAAAAGAACTCTGTAAAATGAGGTGAAAGATATGATAGTGAGCAAACAGACTGAAATGTAATGGGAGGTTCCTGAATTATGAAAAGTCAGTAAAGAAATGAAAAGTCACTAAAGAAACAAAAAGTACAGGTAAAAATGACATTAGAGGCATTAAATTGCAGAAGTGACACAAAAGAAAGTAAAACCAGTGATACAGAGAACAAACACAATAAGCTTTATGAGTGCAGAATTTTCTTATCAGACTAAGAAGATAAATATTCTAAGGGTCAAGAAAATAGATAAGGAGATAAAACAAATATATAAATATTCTTTCAAATATTCAATAATACAAATATACATTATTCATAATCCCAGGAAAAAAGGTTTGAGGTATAGGAAGAAACAGTGAGGAAAAAAAAACATGCAAAAAGCAAAAAAAAAAAACAATGATATTCCTAAAGAAGAGACCGGAAAAATATAACTGAATCAATTATCAAGGATAGAATAGAATAAATCTCTTGGATGAATAGAGACATAAATCTGAAGATTCACATGGCTAGATGTTTACAAGGTTAATGAAAAGTGATCAATTCCTGTTCATAACTCTGCTGAAAAATTTTCATTTCAAAGGGAAAGAAAAACTCCAGAAGGGAGAGAGAAACTCAATTATAATAAAATGAAGATTAGGCTGTTTTCTAACTTGTACTCTGCAGTATTGGGGTAAAAGAACAGTAGAACCAGACTCACCTTTTTCTAGCAATATGGTGGACTTAATGTTGAAAGAAAAATTTGCTGCAGAAGATTTAAAAATGTGGCATAGAATATTTAAAAAGCCACCTAAACAGGGTAGGGAGACAAAATCTGTGCATGTTCAAGGTGGGTGGTCAGATCAGAGGCAGCTATGTATAGCCAGAAATTCTATAAAGCAAACTAGGGAAAAAACACACCCCACAGAGAAAATGAAATACCCTTCTGTCTTTGGCTCTAGATGGAGGGAATAAAAAGAAGAAAGATTCTTCCAAGAATTTTTTAATATAAATCATTGCATGAGTTTGGGACTGGAATTCACACTACCAGTGTGGCCTGAAATTCCCTAAGAAACTTTAGTTTAAAGTAGTTTCAGGTTGGCAATATTCATATGTGTCTAGCAGAGCTAAATGAAATATTCTTCAGAAGAACCACTTTAAACCTAGGTTTCAAAAAACTTCAATAGACAAAATTCTGGAGAACGTGCACTCATAATCAAAAATTACAAATCACATGAGGAAATGAGCCATCATAGCAAGAATTAGCAGAAAATACAAACTACAGAATCATCAGACATTCAAAACCCATAGCTACCACAATGATAAAATTCAGAATATTTAAAACTGTGTTTATTAGGATTAAATAAATAAAGGAGAGCTTCAAAAGTGTAACTATGAAAGTAGCAACTGTAAAAAAATTACCAGAACGTTTGAAAAAATTAGTAGAATTTCTAGGAATTAAAACCTTTATGCACAGATTAAGCAGACATAGAGAATAGAGTGTGAAAATCTAACATATGCCTCCTCAGAGTTCCAGAATAAATATATTAAGAGAATTGGAGGAGAGACAATATTCAAAGATATAGTGGCTGCAAATTTTCAGAATTGATAAAAAATTCCAATCATCAGATTGAGGAAGTTCACCTACTCCCAAAGAGAATGAATATGAATAAATCTACATCTTTAAAACCCTCCAGACAAACAGAAAAACCATAAAAGTGACTAGAAACAACAGAAACAATAAATAGAAAGGATAATTACAGTGACATTCAACTTATCAGCAGCAATGTTAGAAGCCAGAAAATGGAAAAATAACCTTAACATTCTGAGAAAAATTACTCTTAACTTAGTACTGCTGAGTATAAAATTATATCTTGCAAGAATGAAGATGAAATAAATATGTATTATAACAAAGAATGGCGTGTAGAATTTTAAAAGGATAAACTGTTAAAAAAGGAATGTCTAAAGGCCATTCTTCATAATACAGAAAAACGTTTTGAGATGTAGGAGGGAATGGTGAGCAAGAAAATTGTATATATGTGGGTAGATCTAATTAAACGATGACCATTTAAAACAACTATTATGATTTCTAAAATGTACAGTACAAATTGAGAAAAAATAAAATACTGGGTAAAAATAGTGGTAGGTGCTAAATATTCTAAGATGATTGCATTATTTGGGAAGAGGATAAAGATACTGATTAACTACAAGACGGAAAAACAGGATAAAATCAATGATCTAAATTAAAAATATATAAGAGGAGGAAAAAAACAGAAAAGGAGCAAAAAATTAAAAAAATTAAATTGTAGAGCTAAAGACAATTATATAAAATTTCACAACAAATGTAAATGGACTAAAGTTTCTGGGTAAAGGACAAAGATTTTCAGGTTGCATTTAAATTAAAAAAATGGAGAAACACTTAAAACATTCAGACTTGGAAAGGTTGAAAGTAAAATGATGAAAAAGGATACACTAGATAAGCACCAATCAATCAGAATGGAGCTGGTGCACCAATATGAACCTTAGAAAAACTAGAAACACATTACTGAATATAAAAAGTATGACCCCCATATTGAGTTCTAAGCTTCTCTGAATTTAATACCATAGCTTTACAATATGCAAATAACAATGGTCATAACTAAAAGGAGATTCCAACAAATCCATCATCAAACTAGCAGATTTTAATACACCCCTTTTATTAAATGATAGATTAGGTAAAAAATATCATTGAGGTTGTAGAATATCTGAACCAAACAACTAACAAACCTGAATTAACATATTAATAAAATAACACTCTTTAAGAGAACTTTTCTTTTCATAAATAAATAAAATATTTATAAAAATAAAGCACAAGTAGCAAGATGCAAAATTTTTAAATAATTAATTTCATACTATACTAGATATAAAATTTCATATATAGCATATATAATAGCTGTATAACTATATAATCATATACTAACTGTAGTTATGTATAGTTACATAATCTCATAATTGCTGGAATGGCAAGAAAGTTGCATCTAAAGAGAAATTTATATCATTTATATCAGAAAAGAGATAAATATTAAGGGTAGAATAGAAATTAATAAAATAAAACCAAAATTATACTAGAGAGGCTTAAAAGAAGCTAATATTTGGTTATTTTAAAAGGCTAATAAAAATAGACCAACTCTAGTGAGAAGGATCATTAAAAACCAGAGGTAGACAGCACAAATAAAACAATTTTAGGGATAAAAAGGAAAGAAAAACTATAGATCAAACAGGAGTTAAAAGAAAAGAGTGTATTTTTTTCAACTTTATGACAGTATTTTGGAAATTTAAATGAAATGGACAAATTTCTTAAAAATCAATTACTCTGACCAAAGAAGAAATACTAAATTTTAATAGTCCTGTAACAAGTAAATAAATTGCATCAGTAGTTTAAAAATCTCTCCACAAGGAAAACATTAGGCACAGGTGATTTTATAGGTAAATTTTATCAAAAAATGAAGAAACAAATACTCCAAAATCTTTATAAACACCTTCAGAAAGCAAAAAGAGGGTACAATTCCCAAGTTATTTCATGTGCCAAGCACAACAAGATCAACATAGAGAAGTAAAGTTATATGCCAATCTTACTTATAAATATGGAGTTAAAATCTACCTTCTCCCCCAGAAAATATGTAAAAAGAGCATGTAAAATGACCAAACTAGTTTCATTTCAAGAATGAAAAGTGAGTATAAAATTATAAAATTTATAAAGGTTATTCACCACATTAAATTGAGTCTCTCAAGGTCATTCTTTCTGATTATTGTTGTTTTCTATTTCTAATTCAAATCTGATCAACATCTGCTTCTTATATTTTGAAGTTAGCTTTTTGTGTGCATTTACTTTAGAAATGTGATACTGTCCCTCGGATTCATCCCTTTATCTTTATGAAATGTCTTTATTTTTAGTAGTGTTTCTTGTTTTTAAATCTAATCTGTCTGGTATTAGTATAGCAACACCAGGTTCCTTTGGTTAGGGTCTGCATAGCATGTCTTTTCCCATCCTTGTAACAATTATGTGTTCTTATGCTTAAAATTGTGAGTCTTTTAAGCAGCTTATAATTACATTTTGTCTTTACATTCAGTGTGACTATCTTTGTTAACTGGAATATTTACTCATTTATATTTAATATAATTACTGTTTTATTTGTGTTTACATCCTCCAATTTACTACCTGTTTTCTTGTAGTTCACTTGTTCCATGTTTCTTTGCCTCTCTTTTCTTGACTTCTTTTGAATTAATCGAAAACTTTTCATTATTTTCTCTCTTTTATTAACTTACTTGTTTATAATTTTATTCTTCTTGTAGTTACTCTAGAGATTACAGTTCCATTCCTTGATATATTACCATCTGATACAAATTGTTACTTTTCCACTTCCTTGATAATGCTCAAAATGTGGAACATTCTCAGTCCACTGACCCTCTCTTGCATTTTGCAATTTTGTTGTCATGTATTTTAATTCTGCATGTTTAAAACCCCACAAGACATTATTACTGTTCTACACAGTCATTATCAGTCAATGTACATTTATATTCATCTATATGTTTACCCTTTGACTTTGTGTGTTTAATTTCTTCCTGCATTTCTGTGATTCCTTTTAGGATACATATAATTTTTTCAGACCAAAGATCTCTCTTTAATGTTTCTTTTAGTGCAGGTTTGCCAGAGATAAAATACTCCTGATTTTTGTCTGAAACTATCATCATTTTACATTTATTTTTTTATTTTTTATTTTTTGCGGTACACGGGCCTCTCCCGTTGCAGAGCACAGGCTCCGGACGCGCAGGCTCAGCAGCCATGGCTCACGGGCCCAGCCGCTCCGCGGCATGTGGGATCTTCCCGGACCGGGGCACGAACCCGTGTCCCCTGCATCGGCAGGCGGACTCGCAACCACTGTGCCACCAGGGAAGCCCTACATTTATTTTTGAAGAATATTATTGCCAGTTATAAAATTCTAGGTTGGAATTTATTTTATCTCAGCACCTTAATGAGGCCATTCTCTTGTCTTTTGGCTGCTGTCATTCTGTCAGGAAAGCAGCTGTCAATCTTTTATTTTTCTCATTTCAAGATAATGTTCTTTTCCCCACCTCTGACTGCTTTTAAGCTTTTCTCTTATTTGGTCTACAGCAGAACACTAGGTTGTGCCTCAATGCAATTTTCTTTGTGTTAATTCTTCTTGGGGTTTGCAGAGCTCCTTGAATCTGTCTTTCAACAGTTTTATAAATTATCCAGCCATTTTCACCTTGCATATCATTTTATAGTCCCTGCTACTACTTTAATTCTGGGATTCTGATTACATATATTTTAGATTATTTGGCTGTGGCTCACATGACATCTCATACATGTATTCAATGCTCTTTCATGTATTTTCCATTCTTTTCAATATTTGTACTGAGTTTAGATATTATATATTGATCTTTCTTCAAAAAAACCCCAACTAATCCTGGCATCTGCTGTTTCTAATATTTAGTTATACCAATGTTACATGTACCAAAAACCTTAAGGTATTTTATATTTTTGTAATTTCCATTGGATTCTTCTTTTTATTTTATATATATTCTAATTCTCTGTTGATACACTCTAAATTTTAATCCATTTTCTCCAAATTTCCTGTTTATCAATCATACTAAATTCATTATATTAAACTTTATGAAATTGCTATTACTCTACCAGTTTTCTTCAACAAAAATGTCAGTATCATATGGTTCAAACTGATGCTGCTTTAATTCCATTATCTGAATAATGTGTGAGAATCTTTCCATTGTTTATTTTTCTTTTGGCTTTTGGTCAAGTGGTCCTAAATGTTTATGTGTGTATTTGTGTGTGTGTGTGTGTGTGTGGTGTTTTTTAAATAAAGTTTAACTGCATAGAGTATAACACACAAATCTTAATGTATAACTTGATGCACTTTTGTATATGTATACTCCCATATATTTTCACCTACATCAAGATATAGAGCATTTTCAGTAATGTAGTTTACCTCATGCCCTATCCCAGTCATTGCTGCACCAAGAATAGTTGGGGAAGTTATGCTTGTTTTATATAGTATGTACTCCTTTGTGCTGATTTCTTTTCACTTAACTTTTTTTTTTTTTTTTTTTTTTTAAATTTTATTTATTTATTTATTTATTTATTTATTTATGGCTGTGTTGGCTCTTCGTTTCTGTGCGAGGGCTTTCTCTAGTTGCGGCAAGTGGGGGCCACTCCTCATTGCGGTGCGCGGGCCTCTCACTATCGCGGCCTCTTGTTGTGGAGCACAGGCTCCAGACACGCAGGCTCAGTATTTGTGGCTCACGGGGCTAGTTGCTCCATGGCATGTGGGATCTTCCCAGACCAGGGCTCGAACCCGTGTCCCCTGCATTGGCAGGCAGATTCTCAACCACTGCGCCACCAGGGAAGCCCTTTTCACTTAACTTTATGTCTATGAGTTCATCTATGTTGTTGTGTCTGTCAGAATTTTGCTCCTTTTCATTGTTGAGTAGTATTCAATTGCATAAATACACGACAATGTATTTATCCATTCTACTGTTTATGGATACTTCTTGTTGTCTTTCCATTTGTGTGCTTTTATGAAGAGTGTTTCTATAAACATTGTGGTGTTTATCTTTGGTGGACATATCCACTCATTTTGGGGGGAAATATATAACTAATGAATCCAGGTGCTGGGCCATGGGACATATGTATATTTTGCTTTAGTAGGTATTGCTAAATAGTTTTTCAAAGTGATTTACTAATTTATAGTCTTATTAGCAATTTAAGAGAATTCCAGCTGTTCTACATCCTCCCCTGAATCTGATACTGTGAGTCTTGTTAATTTTAGCTTTTCTGGTGGGTGTATAACAGTATATTATTGAATTTTCATCTTTATTTTTCTGTTGATTAATTGATTAGTTAAATTAAATACTTTTTTGTGTTTATTGATTATTTTAAAATATTCCTTTATGAAGTGTCTGTTCAAGTTTCTTGTTTTTCTGCTGGGTTATCTGAATTTTTCTCATTGATTTATATGAGTTCTTTTTATACTCTGAATTTGAGTTCACTGTTGGATATTTGCATTGGAAATATCTTTTCCAAGTCTATGGCCTGAATTTTTATTCTCTTAATGATATCTTTTAATGAACATGGATTCTTAATTTTAATGAAGTCCAATACATTAGTCTTTTCTTTTACAGTACGTACATTTTTGGTGTTGGGAAAGTCATGTTTGCCTACTTAAAGAGAATTAGGGTCTTCTCCTACTTTTCCTTTTAGAAACCTGATTTGTTTTAATTATCATTTTTAATTCAATGATCCCTATTGAATTAATTTCCATGTACTGTGTGAGGTAGGGATTGTATTAGTCATGTTTCTTCAGAGAAAAAGAACCAGTAACATATCTATATACATAAAATATAAAATAAGGAATTTTCTCACCTGATTATGGAGGCTGAAAGCCCCAAGATCTGCAGTTGACAAGCTGGAGACCCAAGAAAGCTGATGGAATAGTTCCAGTCTAAGTCAGAAGACCCAAGAATCAGAAGAATTGATGGTGTAAGTTCTAGTCTGAAAGCCAGCAGGCTCAGGACCCAAGAAGAGCCAAAGTCGCAGTTCAAGTCCAAAGGCAGGGAAAGATGAATGTCTCAGCTCATGACAGTCAGTCAGTGACTGATATCTATGGGGGAAGGTCAGTCTCTTTGTTCTAGTCAGGGCTTCATCAGATTGGATCAGGCCCACTTGCATTGGGGAGGGTCATCTGCTTTACTGAGTCTTCTGATTCAAATGTTAGTCTTATCCAGGTATACCCTCACAGACACACCCAGAATAATGTTTGACCAAATATCTGGGTGCCTCATGGCCCACTGTAGTTGACAAATAAAATTAACCATTACAGGGATCAATATTCATTTTTATCTATCGTCTGTCTATCTGTCTACACTTGACCCATCACCATTTTTTAAAATGACCATCCTATTCCCAGTGAATTGTGTAAATACTTTGTCACTAATCATGTGTCTGATAAGGATGGTTATTAACACAATTAACAAAGTTGATGATAAATATAGCTATATATATGTTCATAACTATTTTAAATATTTTATATTTTTTACTAAAATAATAATTGTGTGGTTAAAAAAATGTTAAAGTACTCTGCTGACCCTTTTCTCCTCTGCATTCCTGCTCTCCATAAAGAATTGTTTTTCATGATTTTACCCATTTCTAATTAATGCTTATATTAATGCAAATTTATTGAGTCATGAGTGTTACATATTATATACAGATTTCTTGTTTTATTAGTTACATTTTTTTGCTTTTCTGCATCCACTCCCCATTTTCCCTCCTCCACCTAATCAATATATCTATGTCACAATCTGTAGTTATATCAGTAATTAATGTTTATATTAATATGACCATATTGCTTTCTGCCTAACCATGCAGTATACAATAATTCTCCTGTACAAATTTTTGGTTTTCTGGGATGTTGACAACTGTTTTATTTTCTAATTACTTAGCGTTCTATGCATTGAGAGTCATTTCTTGATAAATGCTCCAAAAGACTTGTCAGTATTTTTCCAAGTCTTCAGGCATATTTCTGAGCACTTCATTTGTTCTCCTACCTCAGAGACTTCCTTCCTACAACCTTTTGTGAGCTTGTTCATGTAGCTTATGGTGCTATGGTGGAGATGAAGAATTTTAATCTCATCTCCTATTCTTTTGTATAGAGCTTTTTTGTTTTGTTTCATTGCTGTTTTTTTTTCCCCCTTTCTGAAGCTCACAGGATCTACTCTTTATCCTTAGTGTTCTGAAATTATGTGATAATGTTGTTGGCATAGGTCTTCTGTTATTATTGTTTATTCTGTTAGGTGTTTCATGGATCCAGCCAATCTGCCAGTTTCTTATTGATGTTCTCCCCAGAATTTTCTCTTGCTGGTCATCTATGGGAATTCCTGGATAGACTCAACACATTTCTCATCTTCTCTGTTCTGTTACTCAGCTTTTTTGTTTTATTTTCTATTACTCATCTATTTGTTTTATTTTCTCCCATCTATTGTCTATTCCACTAAGTTCTTTTTAGTTTGCTTATTTGCTTTTATTTTTGTATCCCTCCTTTTCTTGATCTGTGTCGTTCATGTTGAGTTTTCTCACATGTGTTATGATTTGGGGCTCTTTATTCATATTTAAGAGCAAAGCTTTGAACTCATTGGAAGCTCCAAGTGTCCTCATCAGATCACCATTATGGGCCTCCACTGTGGTGCAATCAGGCTGCCAGCTTTTTTGTCTTTCTGTTGTAAAGCTCCCTAATGACAGACCTTGCAAACATTTTTATTTGTATCCATTTGGTTTGTCCAGAAAATAGTCCTTTAATATACTATCTGGTGGCGTTATACCAATTGCTGACACCCTGGAAAGAGGGCAAGGGAAGAGATGTGGTATGTGACCATTCTGGATTTGGATTTACTTTTTCCTTTTGTTTTCAATTTCGTACCTTCTCTCCCAACTACATCTGGTTTCCCCACATCTGGAGCCTCTCAATTCTAAACATAATAAAACTCCCATTTCCTGTAGAGATGGGAATGGGATATATCCTTGGCTACACATGGAAGACAAAGAGATTGGAAAATGCATGGGGGGTGGCATATAACTGCTCAGTACAGATGTGCAACTTTGGTAACTGTGCTGCCAAACCCCAAACCTTCCTAGAGTCCTGGGGGAAATGAATTTTTTTCACTGCTCTCTCCTATTGGCACAAAGGTTTCATTTTCCTTGGTCCTTCTGTGTCATTTACCCCTGCTCTATTTGCTATCTTTGAAACAATTTCTATCTATGAACAGTGTTGATTGCTCTTCTATTCTCTTTATCTTTATGGGTTATTATTATTTCAGTTATTTTACTAGTGTATCAATAGAGTTTTGAGAGAGTAAAGAAATATATGCATGAGAAATTTAATGTATATCTATGATTTCATATATACTTCTTATATATATATATATATAATCCTGTACTTTCATAAAGACTAACACAAAGAAAATCAAAAAAGGATAAAATGTAAATATACAGGTGTATATTTTATGACTAAATGCAATAAAAATAATCACCAAATAATAAAAACCCTACACAACTGTCAACAATAGAAACTATTACTAATGCCTTGACTATTATTATTGTTATTATTAATTTTATTATTACTATTAGTAAATAACTCCTGGAATAAAAATTAAGTTCAAATAAAAGTCCAAATAAAAAGGAAGTATGAACTCTTTAAAAATGAATGTCAGTGAAGACAATGCATGTGAAAGTCTGTGAGTACTCACATGAATCTGGATAGTCTTAAATGCACATAGCAGAAAATAAAGAAGATTGAAAAGTAAAAGAAGCAACCCTAAAACTCAAGAAGCTAGAAAATAGATAAAAATAGATCAAAATTCTATGAACATATTTAATAAAGATAATGGGAACACTCACTAACATAGAAATTTAAACAAAAGCATACAACCCCAAAAGCTTGCTTAACGGGACTAATAAAAAAAATAAAACTTTTCACAAGACTAATCAAGAAAAAAAAAGAGAGAAAAAATAAATGTTAGAAAAAAATGGGATAGATACATAGCTACTGACAATATTATGAGAAGTTATGAGTAATCTATATACTTGTTTTGCCAATAAATGTAAACATTTCAATCAAATTTTTAAAGACAATGTAAGTGGTGAAAATCAACTCAGGATGAGATGGACTACCATAATATATGAATAACCATAGAATAAAATGAAAGGAAGTCACATAGCAATCTTTAAAAATGTATCAAGCTCAGATGGCTTTATGGGTAAGTTCTACTAATCTTTACTGAATTAAAATGATATACCTTATGAACTGTTTCAGATCGTAAAAACAAAAATTTAAAGCTCTTCAACTGATTCTGTGATCCTACCTTAACTTCACACCCAAACCAGAAACAGAGCTTTAAAACAATCTCAAATCAATGAAAAGGAAAGAAAAAATTATGTCAATCTTACTTATGAACATACATGCAAAGATCCTGAAAGAAACAATAGTGACTTTATTCAGGCAATAATATAAATATTGTTTATATTTAGTATAATAGTACACTTTGACCACCCAGGTTTACTCAGGAAGGTAAGACTGATTTAACATTATAAATCTATCTTGTAATTAATTGACTTAATAGATTAAACAACAGATGATAGATTTTATATTCTTTTTTTTTTTTTGCGGTACACGGGCTTCTCACTGCCGTGGCCTCTCCCGTTGCGGAGCACAGGCTCTGGACACACAGGCTCAGTGGCCATGGCTCACGGGCCTAAACTCTCCGCGGCATGTGAGATCTTCCCGGACCGGGGCACGAACCCATGTCCCCTGCATCGGCAGGTGGACTCTCAACCACTGCGCCACCAGGGAACCCCCAGATGATAGATTTTAATATCCATTCTTATAAAAATTACCAGCAAGCTAGGCAAAGTAGGGAAAATCCTTGTTAAGGATTAGGAGCCACAGCCAATATTTTTTTTACAGTAAAATATCAGCATTCCTGTTTAAGTCAGAGACAAGAATGCTAGCAGTCACTACTACTCTCTATGCTGTTCTGAAGGATCTAGCCAGACAGCAAAAAGTAAGAGGTGTAAAATTGAAAAGGAAAAGACAAAATTTCCTCTAAATAGTAGACTTAATACATGAGTTCAGTATGAGATTAAAGAACAAAGATCTCCAAATTGATAGCTTTCCTCACCTCTAGGCATCGTCGACTAGAAAAGATAATGAAAAAAGATGCTATTCTCAAAAGGACTGGAATAATAATAATTCCAGAAATTCCTAGGAAACATACTTCTTTCTTTTCAAAGTTTTCTTGGCAGGTCTTTCTTGAGCATCAGGCTAATTTATTGAAATTGTGTGTGTGTGTGTATGTATGTGTATTTCTCCTCTATTCTTCCCTCCATCATCCTATGAAAGTGGGCACTGCTTCCCGGTGTAGATAGTGGGTCAGAAGAGAAGTGGTCGGCAGTACATGTGGTCCCCCCAACTCTCCTGGGAGATCACTGATGTGATGATGCCAAACATTAGTGATGGGCACCAGAGAGGAGACAGAGAGAAAGAGGATGTGCCCTCTGCTTTCCCAAAGGTGAGTTCAGAGCTGAAAGAGAACAAGGGTGTCTGATGGCAGTGCCTGAAGAGGCTGACAATGTCTTGGGAGGATGGCTCGTGACACACCTCTGCAGATTGGGCCCGAATCACTGGGTTCTCAGCCTCAACAAAGGCTTGGATGGGAGCGAGAGTTCCCTAAATTCAAGGGCCGTTACATGTTCAGCAACAAGGATCATTGGGGGGACTTTGATGGCCTTAAGGATGAGAGGCCCTTTTTCTGTTTCCCTTCTAGACAAAAAGGAGGTAGGATAGTTACCCTGAATCTGAAGTCAACCAGGCCTCGGTTTGGATCTGTATGATGAGTGAAGCAGTACACAGAGTAAGAGCCCATGTACTTGAAACGGCTTGAAGTCCCCATAACACCAGTTCTGGACCAAAACAGGAACAGAATAAAGTTCCATCTTGCTAGTCCAACCCTAACTGAGGCCCTCTGTGAGTGTCAGTTTCCTCATCTGTAAACTGTAGACAATCCTCATAGCCTTGCTGTGAAAATTGAAAACCTAAGGCATTCAGTATGCTCAGCAGTTTTTAGCATATCACTAAATCATGTTCATACATGTTAAGTATTATTATTAATGTTATCATTGTTGTTATGAATAACATTAAATCAAAATATATACTGCAAAGCTGTTAGAAACATAGAGATAAACATAGAGAAACAGCATCAATGGTAGAATATAGCTGTATTTTTCTGATTTGGTACCATATTTTATTTGCTCACTTAATATATCAAAGTCACAGAAGTCTATTGATAACATTGATTTAAAGTAATGTATTAAACTCTGCAGAGATAATGCTTGTTGCTTTTTTTCCGGTGCCCATCAAATATTTACAATCATAATTATGTTAGATCTCCAAAATACCTGAATAAATTCTTGAACAGACTGTAAAAGCTACATTCTCTGATTGCAATGCAAACAGACTGTCTATAAATAGTATAATTTTAAATGAGAAACTACTTGAAATTTAATAAACATATTTCTATGTAACCCAGTAAAAGATAACTTGCAACTACAAATATAAACTATTTGAAAAATAATAAGGTAACAACATAGGAAAATGTATGTGTGGCAGCCAAAGCTGTACTTATTAGTACAGTAATAATCTTAGATGTTTTTCTTATTAAAAAGGACAAAAATAAAAGCAAATACTCTGACCATTAAACTCAACAAGTCAGCAAAAAAAGAAGAAAGCATAAGGAAAGTAAGAGGAAGGAATTAACAGAAATAACAAGCATAAATATGCAGTCAGCAGAATTGCTAAATAAATGAGATTGGGTTCTCTGAAATGACAAATAAAATATTCAAAACCAAGAAATCTAATCAAAGAAAAATGAGACCAAAATAGCATTGAGAATAAAGACATAATCACAAATATGAAAAGGATTTATAGACTTCTAAGAGATTTCTATGAAAAACTCTGCTAAATATGGAAACTGTATAAAACTCATAATGTTCAGGGAAAACACATTTAAACTGGCTTAAGAAAATCTAGAAAATACAAGTAAACCAGAGACTCTTTAAAAAAATAGAAAAATATTGTCAAAGAAGTAGCTCTATAAAGATGCTGGGATCAGAGGGTTTTACAGGCAAGATTTATCAATCCTGTAGGGGATAGATAATTTCACTGTAACTTAACTGTTCTAGACAATGGAAAAAGAGTTTCTCTCTCTGTCTCTGTCTCTGCCTCTCTCTCTCTCTCTCTCTCCCTCTCTCTCTCTCTCTCTTTCTCTCTCTCTCACACCCACCCATCCACCCACACACACACAAACACAAGCACACAGAATTTTTTAAAGAAGAGAATACATTTCAGAAAAGAGGAAATACGATTTTTTAAATACATTTTTGCTTATAATATGATTACTTACTTGGAAAAACCAACAGAATCAACTGATAAGCCATTGAAATTAATGGGAAGTGAGGAAAGTAGCATATTACATAATTGAAAAATAATCACTATTTGATCAGAAATAACCAGCTGATGGATGTAATAAAAAATGATCCCCATTTATTATAACATTCCCAAACATAAACTACCTGGAAATAAATTTAACAAGAAATGTTCAAGACCTATAGGATGGGGGGAAAAAGCATCCTAGAAAACTTTACTGAAAAAGCAAACCTGCATAGGTAAACTCCTGGTGGGAGGTGGTGAGTGAGTCCATCTCTAGGGGAGGGATGCTGACGCCAGAGCATTAGGTGGTCTTGTGGAGATTAAAACCTTGAAAATATGTCCTTTTCAAGTCTCAGAGACATTTTGTGAAACCAGTAATGAGAAATTCCCTGCACCCACAGAAGCCTGGATAGATGTAAATGAGAAGCTGGGGCAGGGCCAAGCCGCACAAGAAAGAAACCTTAGCCACGGGCAGGGACTAGTTAATAGTTTAGGTGGCTGAGATTAGGTAACCCCAGGAAGACCTGAGGAAACAGGGCACCAGGACTCTTTACTCAGTGGGGGTCACAGACTCCACGGAGACACTGGTGAAAGCAGGAGAAGAAGTGAGTTCTCTTCGGAAAAGGGGGCATATACAAGCATACACTTCCTGTCCATCTCAGTGTGGCCACAGGCCCTATGAGGACCCTGTCTCAGCTCTTCTGTACTGTCACCTTCCGCCATGGGAGCTTACCCTGTTCCTCCAGAGGCAGGGGCATAGATCACCATCCAGGTCTCAGACTCCAGAGTCACCCTCCAGGTCAGGAGAGCTTGATGCATGTGGGGCACTGCTTCCTGGGTGGGGGACGGTGTTCTGAGCATACTCAGGGCTTAAAGTTAAGGGGCAGGAGGGTGGCTTTTCCATTTGTCAAAGATCTCAGAAGACAGTCAGCCCAGCTGACTCAACTCGGGCTGTCCTCACTAACTGATTTGTTGGGTAATCTCTCAATCCTCACCACACGTTTCTATGGAGCAGGTTTTCTGTGGTCATACCAAGATGAACTTGGGGAGCATCAGTCTTCATCTTTATCAACCTCCTTCCTGACCCCACCCACAAGCCACCCTAAATAAAGATGCTAAGTAAAAACTGTGCACTTGCCATGAAAGGACAGCTTCCAGAGAAATGCCCTGTCCCCACCTGCAGCCAGATTACTGTCCTAAATGCCTACAGAGAAATTCCAGTGCCTGCCATGCTTGTTTCCATGTGCAAACAGAGGCTGCACCCCTCCCCCACCGTTGCCATCTGGTAGATCCTGTTTATCTCTGTTGGTTGAGTTCTTCTACCCTCCACATGCAAACACTGGATCCAGGAATGCACAATTCTAACCCAATCCAAATCTGGGAGGTGGAAAAGGCACACTCGGATTTTTTCTAGTTCTTGTCGGTTAACCGGTGAAGCTAGTTATTTAATTTCATATACTGGCTCAAAGTCACAGCCGGTGTCTGAAGGGCCTGAGGGTTTTCTTGGAGCCTTCCTAATTTTTTGCAATCAGCTCCTGGCTTCCGACTGCACAGGAGGGCAGTCAAGATGAATGAGTGAATAGAAATATGACATCAGAAGGCCCTGAATAGACCCAGTGATCAGGAGACATTAATCTTGAGGTGCGCCATCTCCTTTCTTTGAGGAGCTAACGTCGCCCCCCTTTCTGACCACTGCACTTCATTTGTCTGGTTAATCTCCCAGAACCTGGGCCTTATGATTAATCCCATAGGTAAATTCTGCTCTGGTGGGTCTTTGCCTCCCTGAATTTTCAGGATGACACAGATCACTGATATCTCTTCTCCGACCTGTTCATAGACATCAGCCTTCCCTGGACCCATATGACCGTTCACATCATCTGGGGTCAACTCTCCCCTTTGTTATTTGACCTTAAACAGTCCAGTCCTATAACTACCACAACCAAAGTCAAGGCCATGTATAAAGGGCATGATTTAGCAAGCATTCCCTGAGCACCTACTACATGCCAGGTGCTGAGCAATGTGCTGTAGGGATTGTGGAGACGATGAAAATGCGGAGTCTGCCCTCCCAGAGTTTATGCTTACTTAAGGGAGACCCTAACTCTTTCACCTGGCAGACCATGTTCTGCAGCTTGAGAAAGCACAGCAGATGGGGGCTTGCTGCTGACTCTTGGGGAAGGGGAAGGCACTAAGCACCTGGGGCAGGGGACGGGCACTTGTCAGGCGGGAAGAGCAAGGATACACAGAAGTGCTTGTAGAGGAACCGTCAGTCTGATGTGACGAAAGCTTTAGATGCATGAGGGAAAGAGAATGAAGAAAGGTTGCTTCAGGATGTTACGATGGGTCTCCTTCTCTCAGAACTGGATAAAGCATCAAGACAGTAGATGCTACGTTTGCCATCTTGCAAAAGTCTCAAATGAAGTGTCCAACAATCTGTTGCTTGTATGACTCTTGAAGCCCTCAACCACCTTGAGGATATACGAAGGCTTAAGGAGAAGAGATCAGATGAGATCTGTTAATGGATTTCTTTGGAAAACTTGGTGATGCCTGCAATATCTCTCCCCCAACCTCACTTGAAGACAGGAGAGAAATCCTTCAGTGGGGTCAGCTGGGGAGCCTAGTGTGTGCCCCACAGTCTGGACATGGGTGTCTGCCTCCACCTGGGAAACCCAGAGGACAGAGATAAGTGTCAGCTGACTTGGGCAGAGTTGGAATAACCCGGCTCCCCAGAGTTGGCAGGAGTACCTCCCCGTGGGCCATGCATGGAGAATGCCAACCTGCAAAGTGCAGGTACCCTTCCCTGGAGATGAACCACCGGAAACTCAGGGGCTGAGGAAGAGTGTGACCAGCCAGGGGTCATGCATCACCCACTTCATGGAAAAGTTCTTCAAAGAAGAACTGGCAAAAGCAGCCTTCAAAAGCCAGAGTCAACTTGAACTTTCTGCCAGCCAGGTAAGAACTTCCCTGAGCCCTCAGCTCTCCTCTCCCCTCTTCCACTGCACAGGACCAAGAAACATGGACTTGAAAGTGAGAAGCATGGTGAGCATGAAGGCAGACTCCCCTGACAGCTCAACTACGAGCAGTTTGGGGACAGGTGGGGGGCTGGTGACTGGGAGAAGTCAGGCTTGTGGAAGAAGTTGGAAACTGATTATCACATGGGACGGGCTTCTTGAATTACTGAATTGAGACTGTTTTGTGAGTTAAGGCTATTTCTTTTTTTTTTTTTTTCTGCTGGCAAGAGTGATTTCCTAAGCTTGTGTGCAGAGGTGGGAAAGGAACAGCCCAGCAAGCAGACCTGACAGAAGGAAGCAGTATGCCATGACTTCTACTTGTTCCTGGGTGCTGGGTATAGAGCTTAGGCCTTCACTGAGTGGGTGTCAAATGCCAGGGAGGGCTGTGCACTTTTTCGGGGGTGTCTAAATTTAATGTTTCCAAAACCAGGAGTGCTCAAATGTGATAAATACATGTTTCATCCCATTTGTGGAAAATAGGATAAACTTCCAAATGTCCTTCTGCATTTTAGTAAGAACCTTACAGAAATGGAGGAGTCATTTTTCTATATGGTTATGTAGTTTTTGAAATTCTAATGACTGCATAATAGTCTACTTAACCAAATCTGTTGGATGGACATTAGGTTATTTCCAATTTTTCACCATTATAAATAATGTTATGATGAATATGTTTGTGCATTAATCTTTGTGGTTACCTCTGATTATGTCCTATGGTGAAAAGAGCAGAAGTGGGATTACTGAGTGAAAGAAAAAATGTGAGGCTTTTGATACAAAATGCCAGTTTCCCCAAAACCTTAAACCAATTTATAACCCCATGTGTCAGAGGCAGTATAATCACCTTACCCTCGCACTGCCAAACAATGAACTTGAAATATTTTAAAATCTTTTCTGATATGATAAATGATTAATGGTATGTCAAGATTTTAATATGTATTCCTTTGAAATCTAGTGAGAATAAACAATTTTCTATCTTGACCAAACATATTTCCTCTTTTACAACTTTTCATTTGTTAACTTGTTTTTAATTTTTGACTTCTTTACCTTTTTCATGTCAGTTCATGTGAATAATCTGCATAATAAAACATTAACTCCTTGTCTTATTTGATGCAAATTTCACCTACATTTAATTGTTTACCTTTTAGTAGTAACTTTTGATATTTGCATGTTTTAAATATCATGTAGTTAAGTGTATACATCTTTTTCCTATGTGATTTATTCTATCAAGGCTTTCTGAGAACAGAGAAAAATGTCAATTTTATAATGTCAGGTAAAAATTATATTTACAGTATGGTTAGAACTATAAGATATACATACACTAACTTAAAACCAAAGTCCTAATAGCAAAATCTAGAAGTTTATCAAAATTTTACCAGTAGTTGGCATTAAGAATTGGATATGTAGATATTTGTTTTCTTTTCTATTTTTCTATATATCTTCTATTTTGTGTAATAGGAGACTTGAATATTGTACATGAACCTTATTCCACAAATTCAGATGTGCAAGAAATGTCATATTATTTTCATTAAATCAAAACAAATCTGACTTGAGTTTCCATCTTGCAGGGCTGTTGGGAAATTTTATCTTAACTATTTTGTCTCCTGCACTCCTTTGGACACACTAAAATCTTGAAGGTTCACCTGAGAGCCATAATACAGGAACTTCCAGTCTTCAGCTGATCCTGATTTAAGCCCATTAGATCCTCACCCAAGCTCTCCAATCCCTGAAGAAGGACATCTTCAAATCCTGACCCATCTTGGGCACAAGGTCTTTCCCAAGACGCAGAGCCTGGGACAAGGGTTCAGTCTGTGGACACTGTGCAGGCATTCTGTTCTGCAGTGTGAGTCCTTGTGGTCCTGCTTCTGCAATCCAGAACCCCTAACCACCACCCTCTTCCAACTTTCCATCGTCTCTTGCCCCTAACCCTCCCCATCCCCCTCTTCAAAACACTTGCATCTCTCCTCTTTCCCAAGGAGCCAAGCCCTTTGGAAAACAAAAGTCAGGAAGGGAGCTTGCCTTTAGGAAAAGTCCAGAATGTCTCAAGAAGGATCTGTGGTCAGGGTCTGTGGCACCTGCTCAGCTGCCTCCTGTTCTCTCCCTCTGTCTTCTCTGTAACTGATGCTTCAGCCCTTCTTCCCAACTGTCTTCAGCCCTAATGTTCTCTCTCATCTCTGGGTACTCAGGAATACTGCCCCCTGCCCAGAACATTCCTCTTCCACTGACTCCTATTTGTCTGACCTCCTCTTACCCCCTTTCAAGCCTCAGTTCAAAAGAGCCATCTTCCCTGGGAAACTTCCCCTTTCCTTCAGACCTGGGTGAGCTCCCCTTTGCACCCTGCACTTGGCCCTCCAGAGGATCCATCACAGGGCGTAAGCAACCTGCATACTCATTTACGTCTCTCTCTAGGCTGGAAGCCCCATGAGGCAGGGTTCGTGTCTGGAATGCAAAAGGCTCTCAATAGTGAACAGATGAATAGGGTCACTGGTGTTCCCGCCCCTTACCATCCACCAGCAGGCTTGCCTCTGGATGATGCTGGGAGTTCGGGAGTTTCCCTTTGTACATCTTATCACCCTTATAGCTCAGTGCCATGGAATGTCACTACCTGTTCGCAGCCTGACTCCCCCAGCTGGTCTGTGGGTGGCTTGAGGGATGTGGGCGTGCCTCATTTGACCTTAACTCCCTATGCACATAGTACACAGCCCCGTGCATGCCTGCTACACAACACACACACACACACACACACACACACACACACACACACACTGAATGTTCTTTTTGCTTTTTAGTTATTAAGTCTTCTTTTTAAAGTTGTCTACTCTTTCCAAAAAACTGAAGTTTAATCACAGTGTCAAAGTGTATGTGATATAGACATAGATATAGATAAATATAGATATAGACTAGCAAAACTGCTATGAGATTCCTTTGAAGAATAAAGAAGAGCTACGTATTTTTTTAGGGAAGAGTTAGGAGTAGGACTTGCATTAACAGATATTAAAATGCATTATAGAGCCACAGTGCTTAACACAATGTGGTATTGACAAAAAGAATGAACAGATCAATGGATGAGAATTGATAGCCCAGAAACCTTCCCTAGTGTATGCAAGCATTTAATTTATGATAGAACAAGCAACTCACCAAAAGGAAAAGATGACTTTGGAAATTATTGTCTAACCAGGGAAAACATTCAAGTCATATCCATACATCCCTTTCTATAGCGAAACCTATTTTAGATTAATTAACAAGTTACATTTCAAAAATTAGTTGAAAATATAACAGCAATTAAGTTTAGGGAGAACTTCCAAAACCTAAAGTTAGTATAAGCAATGAAAAGAGGAAAGATTGATAAAACTTTGTAAACATTACTGGCATTTTATGTAAAAATGTATCACCATCATAAACAACAACAACAACAAAAAAAACAGACAAGGATTTTAAAAAACACTATAGATAAGGAATTAACTTCCTTCATGTTTTAAAAATTACTTAAAAATCAATGAAAGAAAAAAAAAACTAGTTACCTATCAGGAAACAAAATCAATTAGTGATTCTTCTGAGTTGTGGGAATACTAGCAATCTTTACTTTTTATGCTTCTCTGTATTTTCTTATATCTTGCACGTATTACTTTTATAAGCAGATTAGAGACCAACGATATTTTAAAGCACATATTTTCTCTATCAGGGTGGGGTCGAGTGAGGGATGCAACGAACATAAAAGGGTTTATAGAATATTAATGCAAATGGGTAATACACATATAAAAATGATCACACTCAGAAGTAATTAAATAACAATGCAATAGCAATTTTAATTTATAAAATGGCAGAGTTTTATAAAAACATATAAGATTCTATGTGATGACTGTATGGAGAAATGGTATTTTCATGTCTATGCTGGTCATCATGTGAATTAGTAAAATCCTCTGGAAGGCAATTTGTCAATTATATATCAAGAACCTTACTATAAGAACATATTCCTTGATTTAGTCCCACATCTAGGACTTAATCCTTAAGAGTGAATTAGGCAGGTCCACAGTGACTTGTGTATACAGCGGGGTAACACAGAGCTTTAGGCTGAGATGTTGGTGCCCTTCCATCAATGGAGAGCTGCTCCCTCTGTCTGGAACTGGACAATTTCTTTACCTCCCATGACAACCCACGTGGACCCTGGCACCAGGAAAGTCCTTAGTTCTTAGCCTGCACTTGATGAGTACCTTGGACAAATCTCCAGGCCCAGCCACACCTCTTGAGCCTGATGGCACTTGTCCCTGGCATGGCCTGTTTTCCATAGCTCCCTTCCTAAATGGGTTGAGTCTGATGCCATGGGGACAGGGATTTGGGAAGTCATTTGAAGACCTGAAGGAAATTCTAGGCCTGGGATCTACACTATGTGATCTTGAGCAGGTCACTTCTTTCTAAACAAGCATGTATGACCATCTGCTATGTGTCAGACACTGTGCCAAGGTCTGTGCTGATGAGGAAGCCACCTGGGTTGGACCATGCATATTGGTTACTTTATCTCTAAACAATGATGATAACGTGCTTACTCACCCTCCTGCTGCCATCTACAATGAGCTGCTTCGAAAATAATAGATGTCAACCTGCTACACATCCTATAAAGTTCTGTAAAACCTGCAAACTATTTTCTTTAGGGTCTCCCAAGTTATGCTGTGAGCACCACAGATATCAGGACCATGAAATTTTTCTCTTTCACCCTTTGCCCTGGCAAAGAGCAACTAAACATCCTGTAAAGTCCTAGCTATCACAGAACCGGCTTGGACCTACCACAGTCACACTGATAGATATTGACAAAAGCTGTCCTGGAACAGCTCTGAGCAGTTTTTTTTTTGTTTTGTTTTGTTTTTTTGTGGTACGCGGGCCTCTCACTGTTGTGGCCTCTCCCGTTGCGGAGCACAGGCTCCAGACGCGCAGGCCCAGCGGCCATGGCTCACGGGCTCAGCCTCTCCGCGGCATGTGGGATCTTCCCGGACCGGGGCACGAACCCGTGTCCCCTGCATCGGCAGGCGGACTCTCAACCACTGCGCCACCAGGGAAGCCCTGAACAGTTTTAAAGACAGAAATGCAAGAGTTATTTGAGAAACCTCCATCTTGATCAAACCTTCCCCATTACCATATCTGAACCATCACCAAGCCTGGTTGATGCCTATTTTCCTCCAGATTATTTCAGAATACTGGGTACAATTCTTGAGGGTCTTCCCTTTGCTCTTAAGATAAAGACCCACTTTTCATAAAGGCAGGAATATGCAGACCCCTGTCTACCCTCACACCCACACCACTGCCCTCCAGCCTCCAGCCTGACATTAACCATCACATACTTCCACCCCAGGGCATTTGCACAGCATGCTTCTCTCACTCCACCCCCCTTGCCTCATCCCCTTTCTTACATACTAGTTTTTGTTTCCAACTAATCTTATCTGTGGTCTCTGAAACTTCAGTTCCTTGGGGAAGTCATCCTTGACCCCAAGGTTAGACAAGCTTCCCTTACTTTGTCCCTTGTTATAGTTCACACAACTTTTCTATCATAAGCTAAGTATGTTCCAATTAGTATGATTTCTTATTTCTGTGCTCGTGTTATGAGATATTTGATTTTAGGCTTCTATAGTGTCAATTTCTTCTTCAGGAGGTAAGCTCCATGAAGCCAGGTTCCTAGTGAATGAATGGACAAGTGAACAGAAAGGGGCTTGACTATCTCCCTTTGGGGACGAGTTCTGGACCCTGGAAGAACCAACTGATGGCCAAACTGAAAGGAGGGTGAAGGGCCTGGGCTTGCCCACGAGTTGGTGGAGAGTGCCTCATGTGTGATCCAAACACATTCCCCCGAGTAAGGGAACACAGAGCAGAGAACACTGTGTGTGTGTGCATCTGTAAGAAGATTTTGAGGAAGAAGTAGAAAATAAAAAGAAACTCAATTGCTATGCCCGTGGCATGTGAATGGTCTCTCTCTCCATTGATTTCATTTTGTGCTTCTCTTTTCTGTGCTTTCCCTTCTCTATTGAACGCTCTGCACTCTAAATGTTATAATGAACCCAGTGGCCTTGACGGCTCTCATCTTTAACCAGAAACATAATCGTCTCATTAACCTCTGGGGGGAGGTTTGGCTTTGCTCCCCAAAGGTTGGAGGCCAAAATTTCTGGGCGTGCTCATAGCCTCAGCTCAGCTGGTCGGCCAGAATTAATGGGAGATCAGCATGTTGGGGCAGAGCTCTCATTTGCTGGGTGGGGGAGCAGGCATTATTGATTTCTGTGGCAAAATGCTCTAGCTCCTTTGCATTGGGGGCTGTTATTTAAACATTTATGCACTTTGTCCCTCTGACCAGTGGGGAAGGCCTGGGCCCATGAAATTCAGATTTCTGGTTTGTGAAGGGTAAGAGTGATTCCTTGTGATATCCCTTCTGGTTATGCTCATCTTATGAGGCTACAAAATAAAGAGAAAAATCAGGTGGATGGCTCCCTTGGCTACCACTTTGGTCATAAAAAGTAGGAGCTACTTTTGCAGCATCCACAGCAAACAAAGTTGGACTTCTACCCCCAAAATATGAGCAGAGGATCAGTTGACCAAATCCTCTTGGGTGAGTAAGATGGTCTAATAGCAGCAAAATTTTCTGGATGATGTGAGAGTTCTCAGAGCCCTTGGAAAGGAGTTGGACCAACCCAGTTGGAACCACGGTGTGTCTGGCTCTCTATGGAATGATTTACATAGATTATCTCACTTAATCCTCACGCCAAGCCTTCAAGGCAGACACGATGAGTCCATTGAGACTAAAAGAGATGAAGCAATCCCCCCCCATGGTAAGCAGAATACTACAGATACAAATAGTCCTACTTACCTAATCGAAGGTCCGTGCTCGACTCTTGCTGTGACCACGGAATGTAGCTCTGCCACTGGCATCCTTGTGAAACTTGTGGAAGACAGAGACATGCCACCGCGGAGTCCCCCTAATTATAAAGTGGACATAAAAGCATCTCCAAGAGGATGGAGTTTTCTGGAGCTTCTTCGACCATCTAGCTGGGGGCCCTTAAAAATACTAAGTATAGGGCCTCCCTGGTGGCGCAGTGGTTGAGAGTCCGCCTGCCGATGCAGGGGATACGGGTTCGTGCCCCGGTCTGGGAGGATCCCATATGCCGCGGAGCGGCTGGGCCCGTGAGCCATGGCCGCTGGGCCTGTGCGTCCGGAGCCTGTGCTCCGCAACGGGAGAGGCCACAACAGTGAGAGGCCCGCGTACCGCAAAAAAAAAAAAAAAAAATACTAAGTATAATGAGAAAGCATTTTCAAACGTGGAAAACTAGATCACATCATAAAACTTAACAATCCTTCCAACTTCTATTCCAAGCCCTTTGTCCCAGTGCTCAGGCCAAGAGAATCCCATCTTGACCACGTTGCCTCTGCACCATTGGTGCAAACAGCCAGGCATTCATTCATCCTTCAAGTGTTTTCTGAGTGCTTTCTATTAAGACACAGTGGTGTCAGTTACCAGTCCTGCCCTCTTGTTGCTCCTTGGGTGTAGCGTGCCTCTCCAGAGCACGTGCAAGTGGCCAGATGCTGCATGAACCGGGCTCTCTGGGGCCCAGAGGAGAGCCTTGGCCTTTCTTGGCTGAACACGCAGCTTTTCTCAGAAGACTCTGGGTGAATGGAACCCCTCACTCACACCTGCTCCCTGAGTTCCAATTGCTCCTCTGTAAGAAGCTGTTCCCCCATGTCACTGCAGGGTTTGCCTCTGGCTCCCAGGGCACCTTGGAGAGCCAGAGGCATTTCCTTGGGCTATGGGACACTTTCAGGTGGGATAGAGCTCACGTCAGTAGTCTGTGGTGCTGGCTCTCACTCCCGGCATGGCCATGTGTCCCCATGTCCCACTGAGAGGCCCATTCTTACCACTGTCAAATATCTGATAGTTTAGTTCAAAACACTTATATTTTAGTTTTTTGATTTTTCCTTTTGGATCTTAGAGACACAGGGTTGAGTTAGTCATAGTCCTTGGCTCAAAGCATTTCATCATGGTTGTCAGTGCTAGGTGTTGTTTTTTATTTTTGTTTTTCCCCCCAATGTTTTATACAGCAAACTTGAAAGACATTTACAGTGAACACCTATACACCTTCCACCTATATTCTACCTCAGTACATTACTATAGTTTTTCTTATCATCTGTCTATCCATCGATCCAAACTCCTACCCATCAATGAATCTACTTTTGGGGTGCATTTCAAAGTAAATTGCAGACTTCAGTACACTCTCCTGTAAATACTTCAATATTTGTTTTCAGTTCTTTTACTCTTTTGTTATAAAAACGTACATACAATGAAATGTAGAAATAATAAATGTATTTGTTGTGCAGTTGTGACAAATACATGCACCAGTATATCCCTAGCACTTATCAAGATATAGAACATTATTGTCCTCCAGAAATATCCCTAGTTCATCCTCCACACCACTCCTTAGAGGCAGCCACTGTTCTGACATTTTTCCACCATAAATTGGTTTTCTCTGCTCTGAACCTTCATATAAATGGACTCATCGAACATGCGTTTCTTTCACTCAGCATAACATTTTAAAGCTTCATCTGCGTTGTTGTACGTATCAGTACTGTGTTCTTTTTTATTTCAGAGTGGAATTCCATTATATGAATATACCTGAGTTTATCCATTCTTTTAGGCCATGGCCACCTTTTGAATCAAGCTTATATGAAGAAGTCTTGGTGTGACCATATGTTTTCATTTCTCCTTAATAAATACCTAGCCTAAGTGTATCTTTAGTTTTATAAGAAAATGTCAAATTTTTTTCCAAAATGGATATACCATTTTACCTCCCTATCAAAAATGCATGAGAGTTCTGGTTGCTCTACACCTTGCCAACATTTGGTAGTGTTAGAGTTAATCTTAGGCATTCTGGCAGGCAATCAGTGGTATCTCATTGCAGTTTTAATATGCATTTCACTGAAAATGAATGATATTGAGCATTGTTTCATGCATTTATTGACCATCATTTGTCTTCTTTTGTGAAGTATCTGTTTAAATACTTTGTCCGTTTTTAACTGGGTTATTCGTCCTTTTATTATTGAATTGTGAGAATTCTCCACACTAATCTTTTGTGAGATATATGTTTTACAAATATATTTTCCAGTCTGTGCTTCCTTTTATAAGTGGTTTCTTTTGATGAGCAGAAACTTATCATTTTGATGACTGTAAATCATCATGGTTTCCTTTTATGGTTATTGCTCATGGTGCTGTATCAAAGAAACCTTTGACTGCCCTCAGTTCACAAAAATATTGTTTCCCTTTAAAAGCTTCATAATTTGTGTTTAAATGTTTAAGGCTATAAATGAATTATTTGCGTGTGTGCTATGAGGTAGGAATTGAGGTTCATTTTTTCCATAGGAATATCCAGTTATTCAAGTGCCATTTGTTGAGAAGACTTCCCTTTCCCCATCATATTGTTTTGGCACCTGTGTCAAAAATCAAATGACTGGGCTTCCCTGGTGGCGCAGTGGTTGAGAGTCCGCCTGCCGATGCAGGGTACACGGGTTCGTGCCCTGGTCCAGGAGGATCCCACATGCTGCAGAGCAGCTGGGCCCGTGAGCCATGGCCGCTGGGCCTGCGCGTCCAGAGCCTGTGCTGTGCAGCGGAAGAGGCCACAACAGTGAGAGGCCCGCGTACCGCAAAAAAAAAAAAAAAAAAAAAAAAAAAAATCAAATGACTGTCTAAGTGTGAATCTATATCTGGGTTTGTACCCTTTTTTAAAAAAAGTATTTATTTCCTTTTATTTCTATTCTCCACACCCATTTCCTTCCCCCAAACCTGAGATGCCATTGTAATGTGTTCAAAGCATACGTTTCATTTGTAAATATTCTTGTAAAATATGTATTTTTATGTTGTGTATAGGTATTTTAATTTATGCAAATAATATTGAGCTCTATATCTTAACTGTGTTACTGTTTACCTTTAAAAAATAAGACATAATATATATATTACATATATATTTTTAATGAACCACTGACATTGTGAGTGCATCTAATCCCCAGCTTCAGTGAAACACTCTGTTTTGTGTATTGTGGTATTTCACCTCTCTGCTCTCTCAGTGATGGACATCTGCTTACCTCCAACTTTCTACCCAAATCCAGGCTGCAGTGACATTACCATGCAGCTCCTGGAGACCTGAATGAGAATTTCTTTGTGGTCAAGAAGATAGCATTTTCTAAAAATGACCATCACAACATATCCCATCTACACACTCTTCTACAGTGTGATGTTGACACCCCCCCCCCCATTGAGAGGTGGGGTCTATGTCTTCTTCCCTTCATCCTGGACGGACCTTCGTAACTTCCTCAAGCATTAGCATCAAGTGGAAATGAAGCTATGTACCAGCTGAGGTTAGGTCAGAGAAGTGCCATGAATTTCTTCCTTGACCCTGAGGCCGTTGGCTCTTGGGAACCAGCTTCCATGCTGAGTGGAAACCACGTAACCACATGGAGAGGTGGCATGTAGGACTTCTGCCCAACGGCGTCAACTAGGATTCCAGCTGATGGCCAGGAACAAGTTCCAGGTGAGGGAATAAGTTTCTGATGGTTCCAGCCCCCAGCTATCAAGTCCATCCCCCACCCCGCCTTTGAGCCAGCCCAGCTGATGCCACAAAAATTAGAGATGAGTTTTCTCCACTGAGACCTGTCCAAATTGAAGACTGGTGAGTAAAATGATGATTGCTTTTTTAAGCTACTAAGGTATGCAATGGCTTGTTATGCAGTAAAAGATAGCTGAAGCGTATGGACTCAGTTTTTGTATCTTGATTAAATCTTACAGATCGCACCCACCGAGGGCCATGGGGCCTACTCTCCCATTGTCAGCGCAAAAGGCCCCTCTGTCCTCACATTCCTGCTCCTACTTGGCATTGCCTGTTACTAATTTTTGCCTAATAGTTGCCAAGTAATAGCTCGTCAATTTAATTTCTATTTATCTAATTACTAATGACTTTGAATGTTTCTTCATATGCTGATTAGCTTTTGGGTTTCCCCTTCTTTAATTTTCCTGTTCATATGCTTCTTCATTATTCTATTAGGTGCTATCTTTCTATTTGTTTTGTAGTCTTGATATAAGTCCCTTGTCAATTGTAGAAATTGCAAACATCTTCTTGCCTTCAGTCATCTGTCTATTAGCTTTGGTAGCTGTCTTCTAGATTTAGCAGACAGATGACAGAGTGAGAGATTCCATGAAGGAGGAACACCATCTGTGCCTTAGTTGCCTTAAATACCTCAAAGCAGTTGTCAGTAACACTTTCTTACATTTCTGTACAATGTTTTCCAGTTTGAAAAATAGGTGCATATGTATGTAATTGTTTAGTCATTAAGACAACCCTAAAAGATAGTTACTATCACTCTCCTTGTCCATTTTATAGCTTGGTAAATGAAGGGCTAGCTATTTGAAGTGACGTGTCCAAGGTCACACAGCTCTTACATGTCACTGAAAAAGATCCAGGCTCTATTCCAATGGAATAGGGATGAGGGCAGAAAAAAGGACTTCTATGAGCTGGGTGATGACCCAGTACCCTAGGAGAGGAAGTGGCTGCTAGATGCATCAAGGTGACAACCTGAGAGCCAGGGCATCTGGGGACAATCCCTACCTTAATGATCAGCTCCACACCTTGGGTAAGTAACTTCTCCCATTTAGGCCTCAGTTTCCTCACCCATAATATGAACTCAACAATAATAATGAAGATGACCTCTTAAATGAATCATGAAGATTAAAATACATAACAGATGTAAACTGGGAAGTATTTTATCCTAAAACTATAAGGAGTCAATTCATCTGGGGAAAGATCTTGGGTATGTCAGGATTTCAAGCTCAGCTCAAGTCCTAAAAGGCTGTGTGGCCTCGGGAAAAACCCTTCACCTCTCTGAGTCTCACGTTCTCAAAAGGCCCTTTCAGCTTAGGGATCATGTTGAACTTGAGATAGGGTCAGAAGTTGCTCCCAAGGAAAAAGGCAAGTGTGTGTGTGTGTGTGTGTGTGTGTGTGTGTGAGAGAGAGAGAGAGAGAGAGAGAGAGAGAGAGAGAGAGAGTATGTGTGTGTGCATGTGCTGGGTGTACATGTCTGTGAGTGTGTGTGTGCACACATATGTGTGCATGTGAGCATGCAAGGACATTTCAGCATGCATAAGTGTGTGCATACATGTTTATATGTGTGGTTTTGAACATGTACATGTGTGTATGTGTGAAGAGGGTGTTACACGTGGGGCAAAATACTATTCCTGAGAATTAATACAGTCCCCTGAATTTCCCTGATTATACTCCAAACATCTCCCCTCCCAGACTGAACAGTTAGAAATCCCTCCTTCACTGTTTTAGGAGTTGGAGGAAGGTGAAGAAGGCAGTTAGTAGGGACCAGAGCAATGGAAGTGGCCAGGGCAGAATGGAAAGATCGGGCTACATCATCCTTGCATTCTTTTTTTTTTTGCGGTACGCGGGCCTCTCACTGTTGTGGCCTCTCCCGTTGCGGAGCACAGGCTCTGGACGCACAGGCTCAGCGGCCATGGCTCACGGGCCCAGCCACTCCGCGGCATGTGGGATCTTCCCGGACCGGGGCACGAACCCGTGTCCCCTGCATCGGCAGGCAGACTCTCAACCACTGCCACCAGGGAAGCCCATCCTTGCATTCTTGTGTTTCCAAGCCCTCAAGACCCTGTGAAGAATCTGTTGTTGGGCCTGGGGTAGGGGAAGGAGCCAGAAGGACAGCAGCAAACAGAGCCCAGAGCAGAAGTGCCTGAGCTTGGGGTGCCAAACTGAAGAGCTGGGCTTTATGGCCTCTTGTTACCCCCCCGGTGAGCTGTGCCCCAGTGGCAGCGCACCAATCACCCACTGCACGTCTAGTCTCAGAGGCCACCCAGGGGGGTTTGGGGGCTCTGTGTGTGTGTGTGTATTGCTTGTCACATGGCACTGAGCACAACTGTCTTTGATGCACAGGAAAGAGTAAGGATGAGCGGCCACCCCCCACATCCCGCCCCCCGGGGCTAGCTGATCCAGGCTCTGATGGACATGAGACCATCACTCCCCTCTCCTCCAGCCCCCCCTGGGGCTCTGCCCCTGGCCTGTCCCTGCTGCCACACAACTTCCAGAGCCACCTGGGCCTGGCAGTTTGTCACCACTAAAAGCCTCATATCCTGCCTCCTCCTGCACTATTAATCTTGGAAAAACGCATTGTCAAGCCTAACGAAAAAGGGGAAGCCACTAAGGAGAAGGTGTCCACACCTCAGGCTGATAGTTGTCAGGCAGGCCGCTGTGACATCCTGCTGGGGACAGAGCTGGAGGGACAGCAGCAGTGAGAATTGCCCGGTGTGGGGGGTGTGCAGTGTGAACTCGGGACCTGGGCACCGGCGAGCCCGCACCTGCTGAGAACAGGTGGCCCCGTTGGGTGGTAGAAAGGAAAATGGAGGACAGGAGCCCTGGGGCCTGGAGGGGACATTTCCCGGGGCATGGAGCGGCGGGACACTCCCAGGGAGAAGGGCCTCCTGACCACGCCTTCTCACTGTGACTGCAACATTCTGCAAAAAGGAAGCTTCTGGCAGCTGGCAGCTGAGCTCCTGAGCCTGCTCTTCTCTGGTCCCTCTGAGATCCTTGGGTGTGGTTAAGACTGGCCTCTGATCAGGGGCCACACACTGGTAGACCTCGGGCTTAACCTAGTGCAAAGCTTTCACTTGGTTTATAGAATGTTCACTTTTTTTCAATTAGTTAATAAGGTTAGAAACTGGGATATTACATGTAAAGAATCAGATTTGCAATTTCTCTTGAAAAATTTAAGAAATCTGGCCATTTGGCATAAAAAAGAATGAAATACTGCCATTTAGCAACATGGATGGACGTGGATTACCATACGAAGTGAAGTAAGTCAGAGAAAGACAAATACCATACGATATCACTGATCTGTGGAATCTAAAAAGACGATACAAGTGAACTTATTTACGAAACAGAAACAGATTCACAGACATAGAAAACAAACTTATGGTTACCAAAGGGGAAAGGGGGCGGGGAGGGATAAATTAGGAGTTTGAGATTAACAGACACACACTACTATATATAAAATAGATAACCAAAAAGGACCTACTGTATAGCACAGGGAACTCTACTCAATATTCTGTAATAACCTACATGGGAAAAGAATCTGAAAAAGAATGGATGCATGTATATGTATAACTGAACCATTTTGCTGTGTACCTGAAACTAACACAACATTGTAAATCAACTATACCCCTATACCCCAATATAAAATAAAAAATTAAATTAGAGAAAGGAAATCTGGCCGTTTGGGGTAGATTCCCCCACATGGTGGCCCTCAGCCACAGCTGCAAGGTCCTGACTGGCAGGCAGGAGCTCCCCAGAGACCCCGGGCCCAGCAGTCCTCACCACCCAACCACCGGCCACATTGGCTGTCACTCATGGGTGCTACCAGTGGCCAGTGGAGGGGGCTTCCCTGCCCTACAGCCCCTTACTTCTCTCTCTGTTCATTTTCTGCCTTGTGTTGATACCTTGAGGGCAGCTGGGTTTTGTTACCATGAAAATCTAATGGACTATCTTTCAACCTTCCCCTCACAGTTCTTTCTCCTCTCTCTTCTCACCCCAGAGCTAGTTCTCTCTTCTTCAGCTGTCCACAGCCCTCCCTCTAAAGGCTCCAATGAGCTCAAAGATCACAAGTTCATCTCCTGCCCCACATCCCCCTTGTAAATTGCCCTAGGAGACTAAGGGTATGGAGCATGTCCGACAGTCGGCCAGCTGATCCTGTTGGCAAGTGGGTCCCGAATATCCCCCACACCCAGATGTGTGCCCAGATATGGCCCCAAGGAGAAAGGGAGTGCCCAAGACCATGAACTAGGCACACCCAAGGCTGCGAGAGAGTGATCAAGTCCAGAAAAGTACGGAAGAAGCTGGGGTCAATCGGGAAGGCTTCCTGTAGGAGGAAGAGCTTATGATGCAGTGGTTAAGAGCATGGGTATTGTGGATTTCATCTTTCAGTTGCCAGCTATATGACATTGGGCATGTCATTTAGCCTCTGTAGACCTCAGCTTCCTCACTGTGAACGAGGCTGATGATGGTGTCTACACTCTTTCTGGCCCATAGCCAGCCCCATCTGCTACAACTCTCAACTTCTCTTTCTTTCCTGCCTTTAGAGTCATGACTTGCTGGAATGAGTTCCTCCCAGGACTTCTTAGAGCTGGTCCTCTCTGCTCTGTGTGCAGTTTTCAGCCTTTATGACTCAATACAAGCCATATTGGAGGCGACTAAGAAATACTTTTTGTTTGGCTGAAAATGGGGGATCCACTGTGGGAATTAGTGTGGAGGCCAAGGCTATTTCTAAGGAAGGGAGATGAAGGAATGAATCAACAAGTTGTTAGCTGCAGTTTGAAAAGCAAAATGTTCAGCTAAAGTAGTTTTATATATTCCTTTTACTTCCCTATGCCCCAAAGTCCCTCCCTTTTACATTTGGGGTGGAAGCCTGTAGTGCTTGGGGAACAAGAACTAGAGAGAGTTTTACTAACCTTAAACAAGCAAAAGCATACCCTAGACCAAGGAAGGCTGGGCAGCAGAAAGTAAGCTAAGAGTCAGAGTGGTCTCCAAGCTGACAAGAATCATCAAAGCTGCCCTAATTTAAAAAGCATGACCATTGTAAAGCAATTATACTCCAATAAAGTTGTAAAAAAAAAAAAGATGAGCCTCAATCCTTTAAAATACTCCATAGTATTATAAACTACAATTTAACAAACAAACAAACAAAAAAGCATGTATATCATGTAAAAGTGAATGTTAGCTTCACTGTGAGTCTCACGTTGTGTTGGCATCTGGGGAGGATGGTGTCCTCCCCATCCACTCCTGTGCTCTCCCCCGTCCCAGGAGAAGTAGCTATGATGATGAGCAGAGAGAAGGGCTCCCCTAGTCCATGGGGCCATGGGTGGGGTTTGTGCCTTTGGAGCCTCTTTAGGTCTTCCCTGTGGCTGGAAGGGGGCCCTTTATCTTCACAGGAATGAAGGAAAATACACCATTTAGTCGTTGGCTGGATTCTGGTGCAGCATCAACTGGAAAGCATCCTCTGAAGGCCTGAGCAGGCACTTACATTTTAACATCCAGAGGTGAGCTCATGGGTGTCATTTCCTCAGCTTCCCTGAGTCTGCCCTTTCCGCAGGCATGGAGGAATTTTCCATTTCAGTGACCCTCTCCACCCATATTTCATGACTCATGGGTAGTCCTCTCCTTGGAGTTTTGACCTGTGGTCACATCTCCACCTCCCGCATCCATTGTGCCTCTACTGCAAGCTCTTTGCAACTTTCAAGTGAGTCAGGGACTGGCCAGAGAGAAGAGGCTGTGACACAATGAATCACCTTCTTCTCATTGCTCTGAGGATGCTCAGGGAGATGCCTGACTGAGATCCCAGCTCTGTGAGATTTCTTCTACCTGGTGAATTTTCCCCAAGAGCCAGGAGAACCAACACTTTACTCCCTCCTCTTAAGGAATTTCTTGCCAATAGTCTGGTGGTCTCATCGTTTGGTGCTGTCCATGCTTGAGGCCAGGCTATCTGTATACCCCTCAGAGTACCAGGACTGAGCTGGCACAGAAAAGGATTTCAAAGGCTGCTTGCAAAAAGGATGTGTGAGTTGCAGAGATACCCCAAGACCCACGCTACACATGTATATGGAGATTGGGAGTTTGCACAGAGGTCACTCTTGGGAGAGGGTGGGAGTGTGACCCACACAGAATGTACTTCTGCACCCTAGAGTCTCCCCACCAGACTCATCTGGGCTGTAATTTACCCACTTGAGTGTTTCAGTCACCTTACCAGGGCTGGGAGGCTTAAGGAAGAAAGGAAGGAAGGAAGAGAAGGAAGGAGGAAGAAATAAGATTTCTTTTTAATTCATTATTTTTTTTCTTATTGAAATATAGTGGGCATACAATATTATGTCAGTTTCAGATGTAAAGACATCTTTTGAATAATAGAGATAGAGGTGGAATGTGAAATCCAAATATGAATTTTTAAAAACACAGAAAGGAAAACAATCATAGGTTTGCAGGCAAGTTTGCTGTTCCATTCGAGACCTGTCCCTAACGTTTATCACCCTGAAGTAAGGATGTCCCACCTGGGAGCAGCCTGGGGAAACCTGCATTCCTCCACAATTACTACGAGAGCCTTGGGACTTGCATTAGCAGAAATTATCCTTTTGTGCCCTATTTCCTGCAGCAGAGGGACATAGACCCCTCTGGCTAACCCGGGGATGTGAATCGAGCAGCCCTGATCTCAAATTCTCTCTCTCTTCCTTGCCTGCATTGCCTCCCAGAGTTAAATATCCCTCCAGACAGCTCCACCGAGGTGGGGTGTGACCGCTTGTCATTTTTACGGGTTTCACACTTTGTCTTCAGCTGTTCTGGGGAGCCCCTTGCCTCATGAGGAGAGCTGCGTGTGGCGAGTGTAGACAAAGGCACTTGGTGGTTTCCTTAGTAACCTGAGCTCAGGGAGACGGTCAAGCTGGGAGGGCAGGGCTCTCATGGGCGGGTTGGGTGTGGCCTCTTCACCTTTGTGCTGGGCTAGGTGCTGGCCTGACCATGCTCAGGAAAATCTCACAGAGCACGGAATTCGAGTGACACCAATGCCATCTCTGTGCACAGTCCGTGTAGCTCTGTGCACAGTTATAGTCCAAGTAGCTGCACGCTGTGTCTGCAGCTACACGGACTGTCGGGCTTTTCAGGCAAATCGACCATATTTGATGTCAGTCTGGTTGTTGGCCATCATTTAAGCAACTTGAACCTCAAACACTTTCTCCCCTCGATGTGCACCTTATACCTGTTCTGTCCGAGGACGAGGACCCCCAGACCTTCATTAGACCCTGATGTCTGCCCAGGGCAGTGGCTCTCAGCCCAGAGGAGGATACACCAACATCCCCTGGAGGGCTAGCCCTATCCCCAGGGCTTTAGATTCAAGAAGCCTGTGGGTGGGAGCTAAGCATTTGCATTTCTAACTAGAGCCCAAGTGATGCAGACACTGATAGTCTGGGTACCACCGTTACCATGGTCTGAGATATATGGTCTTGTGGAAAGTTGTGAATTCTGGGCCAGGTCAGATGTTTCCACGGTCTTCCTTCTCCACCTGCTTTTCCCCTCTCCCCAGAGTCATGCCGACTGGATAGAGAAATTTTGGAGGGAAAGTACTGCACGTGCTTCCCTTGTTCTCCGTCCGCTGCTCCTCTCTCTTCCCTGGTCGTACGGCTCACTCTGGCTGTTGGCTGCCCTTATGGTCCTTGGTCTCTCTTTGAACAAGTGTGCTCATTCAGGAGATGGCATGTGCATTCCACAAACATCTTCTACTGACACCCCTGTCTAAAGAGGTCCTGAGGGGGCTGATTGGAAAAGGTTTGGAGGATTCCAAAGAAGGCAGCTGAGAGACCCTGAGATGCAGGGTAAGCTGCAGGAGCATGCCAGGATGGTGGAGGGGTGGGGGGCAGGCATGGACCCAGGGGCAAGAGTAAAAGACACAGACAAGAGAGTTAGAGTTCAAAGTCACGTGTCAAAACTCAACACAGTCAAAACTACCACCCAGACATCTCTTAGGATGGGCTACTTTAAGATCTGAGGACACTTCACCATTGCACCCCCATCGCAGGCATGGACCCCATGCCCTGAAGAGTGCAGTACCAGCCACGTGCTGAATTCTAAGTTTTTGCTTTTCATTTCTTAAACTTATTTTCTTACATGTAAGTTGTATGAATGGTGGAATGCTCTTAGATTCTTCCTGCACAGGATATAACTTGACAAAATTCACCTTTGGGGAGGTGATCATATAGCTTGTCATGCAAACCTGGCACTTTTGAGAGTGAAACGGAGCACAGTGAGTAATTATGGGACAACAGACAAAATTGAGTCTGTGCCAGGTCAGCCAAGACTTTTGGTTACTGCACTCTCACGGTGATCAGAGACATGCTGTAGAAAACACCATCCAGGTCCTCCAAAAGGATGAGGAAGAGGAGCAGGAATGGGGGGAGCCCACCACTGCTGACAGCCTTCAGGGCAGGTCACATGATGCAAAAAGCAAGACCCAAGACCCCCAACCACCAGACTGAGAGGGGCCCAGGGCTGTAGCTCATAGGCTGATTGCATGACTAAGCTGAAGAACACTTTGAGAAAGGTGGGGTGCTCCTGGTTTTCTTGCCATCTCTGAGAAGAACTGTTCTATGACTCTCTTCACCTCTCTGGGGGTGAGTCTCCTCATCCATAAAATGAGAGTGCTGGTTCGTTGATATCTTGGAGGTGTTAGAGCATTATGCTTGTGTGATGTAATCCAACAGCACAACATTGGTTTGATTTCAAAAGTGGTTGGCAAACTGTCCTCTGGTCAGTATGGCCCGCCACGTGCTTTTGTCAGTAAAGTTTTATTGGAACACGGCCATGCTCTTTAGTTTACGTATTGTCTACGGCTGCTTTCATGCTTATAATGATAGAGTTGAGTCATTGTGATAGAGACCGTATGCCACGTAAAGCCTAAAATATTTACTATCTGGCCCTTCGCACTAAAGGTTTGCCAACTCTTGCTTTGGAAGAAAGACAATGATAAATCAGGCTGTAAAGAATTTAAGACTCAAGAGGGTACATGTTGAAATGGGATTCTGACTCAGTCCTGATGACCCTATCTGACATTTCCTGATGGTAAAAAAAAAAAAGACACTTTTGGGAAGATTTTCAAAACTTTTCTTCTGTTAACTTAATTAGGAAAAAGAAAAATATCTGCAGTTTTGCTCACCAGAGGCTTCCGCTATCAACAATTTGAAATATTTTTATCCAGTCTTCACCTTATGCAATTTTTTTAACAAAACTGAAATCACAAAATTTTGTTATCTTGCTTTTCACACATTATATAACATAAATGTCTTCCTTTTGATCAAAGCATCTTCTTTACTGGCAAGATGGATGCTTGTATAATATTCCATTTTAGGGGTGTATCATGATTTACTTATTCATTCTTATGTTGTTCCACATTAAGTCTTTTATTTTTCTACTTCTTGCTGTTGTCTTTATATATGGAGAACATCCCTGGGCTCATTACAAGCTATTTCCTTAGGAGACGTTCCTGGAAAAGACATTGCTAGGTAAATGAAACGACTATCTTTTAACCCCATTGCTCAACTTACTGAAGAGGAAAAATCACTAAGTGGGCTTGAGTCTGGGTCCTGCCATCTTGTCACTCTGGAAACCTCCAGCCAAGATCACAGTAAGCCTCAGGGCAAGTGGGGGGCCTGCTTTCCGTTCATAATGATGGTCTTTTTCCTGCAGACTGGACAGAAAATGCTCAGGCCTCCAAAACCAAATCAAAAGTCTGGCTGGAAACCAATGACATCTATGTGTTCAAACACCAAGGCTGCCTTCTGAACCCACACCCTGGGAGGTCAGAGAGCTGGAAACCCAGGGGCTCCCATGCCGACTCTGGTGCCCCATGGTGGAGGATGTGTGTCTTCTGCCTGCTTCCCAAGTGCCTGCCCTTGTGTCAGAAGGCAAACATCCTTAAGCCTAATGGGGTAAATGCTTATTACACTCCGAGCTCATTTGTAGCAGAAGGCACCTACTACAATCCCACTCCTCATGCAAAATTGCCAATTTATGGCAATATTCCTTGTTTGGAAAACAAGACTATCCAAACACTATAATTACAACGTGAGCTGGCAGCCAAGAGTTCCTGCATTAATGCAAAGGCCCCAGATACATTCGTCAAATAGAGTTTTTTTCTCTTTGCCTTCTTCTCTGGGTACTTTTAAGTTCAGGGACAGAGAACATGTCTTCATTAGAAACATTAACATTCACAGGCTGTAGTAAATTTTGACAGTGAAAAGGTCTCTGTAACCTTTAGTTGTGCAGAAATTTACTTCCCAAGAAAATTACATCTGGCACTGTCTTAATTAATGCTAGCTTTCTTTTCTGAAAATTGTGGGCTTGTCAGTAAAAAAGGCAGAAAAACCTGAATTTAAAAGGCTGGACACAAAAGACGCCGAGAAATAAAGCTCTGTGAGATTTCATAATATTGCTCTGTTTTTGTTCTACAGTAAGGAGATGAAAAGATCTCATTTGATTTTGCCAAATGCAGCAACATACATGTAGAATTGATTTGCATTTTCTCTCTTTTGTCTCTGAGTTTTACCCTGTAAAGCGTGCTTGGGAAGGTATTCTATTTCAAAAGCAATAGGTCAAATAAAATCTATACCTACGAGGAACAAAATAACGTATGACTTCATTTTTTTAGCCTTTCTCTAACTGTTTGTATTAATCGCAGCGAACAGGAAGAACTGTAGCTGTGTTTTCTCATGTGAATTTTGATGATCTGACATTCCCTTTTCCTGGTTTGAAGTGGGTTCTAAATATGACAGGAGAATGTGGCTTCACGTGGGGATATTTCTATTTTACGTGGCTCAGACTTCTATTTTGACAGTGAGATGCTTGTGCTTTCCTTGGGGTTTAGGGATTCATTTAGGTTCACGTCCCCCCCTCCCTTATTTGGCTTTGCATTTTGATGATCCAACATTTCCTTTCTCCAGTTTGAGGAAGGAGCCTCACACACTCAGTCTCAGGGACACATGCTTTGCATCACAGGGACATGAAAAACACTTTAAGAACTGTCTTAGTTCTGCTGCATGCGGAGGATGTAAGTGCAGGGCTGGGAGAAGGCAGACAGCCTCAGAGAAGGTCTAACGCGGTCCAGACCACTCTGGACTCTGATGAGAAGAGAGAGGTGACTTGTCCCAGGTCGTAGTGCAGAGCAGGGCTCACATCCCCGCCTCTGGGGCTGTGTCGTCTCGGCCAAGATTCCTGAAAAACTCTCCCCTGCTCACCCGTGGGGCAAAGCCTCAGGGAATAGTAATGTGATTATTGTTCTTGATTTTGCTCCACTGCCGCCAGAAGGATGGTTCAGGATCACTGTGGGAACTTGAGGGCGTTTCGGTGGTACCCAGCCCGTGCTGGATCACAACAAGTTGCCCTGGAGGGAAGGGGTCCCCTCTGTGGTTGCCTCAGTCCGTCTGAGGTCAGGGAGGAAGGATCTCTTTGGCTCCAGCACATCTTGAATGCCTCTCCCCTCTTAACAGAGAGAGCAGGCCTCAGGCTTCATCAAACCTTCATATTGAGCTGGAATTTAATTACATGGCTTTGTTTCCATTTTAAGTTTTATTTTATGGTTATTTCACATTTATGGTAAGTGCTATTAGTTTTCTATTCATGGCAATGATATAAAGCTTCCTTTAAAAATTAAATCTATTTAAGTAAAAAAAAAAGAACAAATATAAATTAAATAAAAATATGACATAAAACAGAGTACCAGTGGTTCCCAGGTGTGGCCAGAAATGGTGGTAAATGAGAGCCTGAAGTTCAAGTTTTGGCAGAAGCTGCTTTAGGAGACAGAGGAGAGCACGAGAGGCTGCTTTGAAAAAGTTCTGTTTGGGGCCCCAGGATTTTCCTTATCCATCTAAGGCTCTTTCTACGAAGGTACCCATTATACATAATTTACTTGTGTTTATCAAATGATTAGTTGGCGCCTCTCCCTCCTTTAATAATTCACCGTAGAGTGTGTTGGAGAGATGCCCCCCTCTCTACGGTTAACAGATTCTCCTGCTTCTCTGTGACAGCATGATAGGAGGCAATATTTTAAGATAAAAGGGTTATTAAAATAGTGCATGTGCCGGAGTAACACTCCAATGTGCTTCTTTATCTGGGTTGTTGTCGAGTGCCCTACAATTTAATAAATTATAACATATTCATAAATAACACCTCGGGTTAGCGTCCTCACACATTTTTCACAACTTACCACCGTGTACTGAACGAGTGGGAAAGTTGGGGGAGAAGGGGTCTGCAGTGCAACAAGAGAAGTTTGGGTGCTCAAAAGTGCAGAGTGGCTTTCCCCCAGGAAAGACAGCTACTTTTTTTCAGGGTTGCCCATGTGCAATGCATGGGGGAGGCTACAGGAGGGGGCCATGGGGCTACATGGGGGCCGTGGGGAGCTATGGAGGCTGTGGGAACCATGGGATAGAGGAGAGATCCACGGGGGATCACTGCGGCCAGTGGGGTCCATGGTGGTCAGTGGGGGTCTCTGGTGGGACCACAGGGGTCCTGGGTCTGTGGGAAGCAGTAGGAGATTGTTAGGAACTGCAGGGGTATATGGGGGAAGAGGACGTCTGTGCAGGGCTATGGGGTTTGGGGGAGCCGTGGCTGTGGGGAAGGGGAGATTCTGTAGGGCTCTAACTTACCGGCCTAGGGAGTCTGGAGGCCTTGAGTACCCTTCAGGCCTCCAGCACCTCCAGCTGCCAGCTTGCCGTCTATCTCTTCACGCCCTACCTGCCTGGCTGGTAACCGCTTAAGAAATTAAACACTGTCAGTTTGAAAAATTAGAGATAAAACCAGAAGAGAGAAAAAAATTCTAAAGATCTGAGATGAGCCAATTACTAATGTGAGACTTGGCTGTGAATGTTCTGGAAGAGAGAAACTTCAGGCCAGCGCGTCTCAAACTTGAGCGTGCAGAGCAGGGTCCGGTGGGGCTGCGGGGGTCCCAAGACTCTGCATTTTTTAGCGAGAGACATCCTTAGGCATCTTGGTGCTCAGAACCTGCCCAAGGGCACCAGCAAAACCCACAGGGGGAGACAAGCTTTGTCCTGGAAGCAAAGAACCTGAAGCCCAGGCTGTGGACCTCAGCCAGAGGGAACCAAAGCGCTGATGTCACTCAAGGTGGAGGCTCAGTGGGTGCCAGGCCACATGGAAGGATGCTGCAAACCCCCACCCCCATCCCTCCCACCCCAGAGCCTCAGTTTCCCCACATGAGCAAGAGGCTTGTGGAGCTATTCTGGTTTCCCATAATAGACAGAACTTTAGCAGTTGGCTTTAATATGTTTAAATGTCTCAGGCTTGGTGTAGACTGAGGGAACTCCTGTCCCAAAATGCATTCCTCACTTCCTGCCAAGTTTCCCCGGATGCCACCATTAGCATGACATTTCTTTGGGGACAAAGGGACTCCTTTACAAAGGGTACCCCTATGGAGAGGCCACAGGCCTGAGGATCTCCCCTCAGACTGTCCTGGCTCAGAGCAGGGCAGAGATGGAGTGACGCTGCAGGGAGAGCGATCAGAGCACATGCTGCCCTCTCACCCAGGCCACCCCTGTGAGCGCTTCCCTGCAAAGACGAAGGCTCCAGCTCCCTCATCCCCTGGCCAGAGTCCATGCTGCTCCTCCAGGTGAGGAAAACCTTTGTGCAGCCTTAGCCTCAGACCACCATGCTAGGAGTCTGAGGGATGGCGAAGGCTTGGGGGATGGTCAGAGCCGCAGCCTCCAGGAGGCCCAGGGCTTGCAGGCGGATGTTTTTCAAGCAGTGGCCTCTGCTTCCTTTGCAGACATTGTCATTTCTCTGTGGTGATGCAAAGAGTGTCATCCTGCAGTTCCCTGGCTCCTCTGGACCTTTGCAGCTCCCGCTCGGTCCAGCCACCAGGGGCAGAGAGGGCCCTGGGAGCCGCGGGCAGCCAGCGTGGACTCATGCAGGCCGTGGCTGCATGCCTGGACAGGGAGAGCTCCCTCCTTCTCTGCATTCCCTGAGAGCTGCTGGCCGATGACTCTCTGGAACCCAGGCCAGGCAATGCATCCAGCAGGGGGCCCCATGGATGCTCCTGGCAGCTGGGGACCCCCGGAATCCAGGACCTGGAAAGTTTCCTTTCGATCACATGGACCAAAGGTTTTTAACTTGAGATCCGTGGACTTCCAGGCGCAGGTGGATGAATTTTGAGGGGCATTGTGGGCCCACAACACTGACATTAGCTACTGCGGGCACCCGTGCGTGTCCCTGTTTACGACATTCTCAGAAGGGCTTTTCATGCTAAAACAAATAAAACCAAACCAGACCCTTCTATTTGCAGATGCATAAGCTGAAGGCTGCAGAGTCAGTCTGGGTTCCTAGGGCAGGGCTCTTTGGAAACTTCCTCCACACCCACCTCACCCTCAAGCTCCTTTTCGGAGGCATTCCATTGTCTGGGAAGAGAGAAGTAAGTCAGCTTCCTCCTCGGGAATCTGGGCTCCCGAGGGACACAGGAATCCCAGACCATGGACCAGACCTGTCTTTCCGGCTCCCCATCACTACCCAGCATCCCCTGAGGAGGAGGGGACCTGGGGCTCCTCCAAATTTGGCCTGGCCTCGGCTGCCTTCCCCCTCTCTCTGCTCCGTCCATCCCAGGCTCAACTGCCTTCTGGGAGACCAGTCCTGGGGCAGCCTCCCAGCCCCCATGCCCCACAGCAGCCCGTTCCGGCCCCTTGCACACATGGAGCACATCATTTCTGCCCTGCGCTGAGCTGCACGGGGAGCTGGAGGGGAACACTATATTGCTGCGTCCTTTGCCTAACAACTGGTAACACATGACACTTGTATTTGCCCCAAGATAATGTACAAATATGTTTTACAGGGTTTCCTAATGATAATCATGATATTTCATTCTTCTTGCCCTTCTAATAACGATAAGAGTCGAGCATTATTATTTTTTTAAACTGTTCTCTGTGACTGTGACATTCAGTTCAGAGAATCGAATGTCAGCAAGAAATCCATATGCACTCCCTGAAGCTGGGAGAAGCCCCTTCCATTTATTTTTAGGTTGCAAGAGAATGACGTGATCTCACCTTATTTTTTTTTTCCTCCTGAGAAAGGTGGTTGGCATTCAGCACCTCTCTGATGTTTATGTAATCGGGCCTGAGGTTTAGTCAATCAAGACCTTTTTGCAAGCCATCCTAATCAGAGGGTGGCGGCTTGATAGACGAAGGGCTGCAGGCATCTCTGGGTGGGGGCCGGGGAGGGGGGCTAGGGAGAATTCCCCCCTTGGAAAAAAAGGCTCCTTTCAAAGGGGCTTTATATGCTGAGTGAAGAATGGCCTGGACTCTCAGCAAAGAATCAACTAATTAGTAGGTAAAGCAAACATTTTAAGGTTCTATGTAGACACTAGGTAGAAACCTTTTTTTTTTTTCCCCTTGTGCCAATGTGTTTGTTCTTCCACATCCTCCAGTATTAGGGAGACCTATCTTCAGGGATAAATACCCAAGGAACAGTGTATAGCTTCTGTTATTAGTAAATAGCCATTTAACAGCAGGCGTGTTAAACACTTCTTTTGAGGTGTTCCCCAGAAGCTATGCATAAGAAATGAGGATTGATCATAAACCAGGAAAGGAAAATAGAGACACAACCATGATAAAACTGAATACGATAGAAACTGAAGTTAGGAGAGCATTCCTCATCTCCATTCTCAAATATCTTAGTTTTAAACTAAAGCATAATTGTTCAAAGTAAGCTATTTTGAGATATTGATTTTTTTCCTTTTTTGGGGGGGTGGGGGGAGTGGCCATACTCTGAGTACAGTGTTCTTTTGGTCAACAAGTGGTGAGGTTCCAGCACGCACTGGGGCCCTCCGTGGCAGCCTGGGCATTGGTGGGTAGCGGCAGCTCTCCTGGCCTGCACCAAAGCCCAGAATCTGATTATTTAGGGAGCTAAGTATTTTTGTTGATGAGCAAAATGAAATCCTCTGAGAGCAAAATCAATCTTTTGCAGACCTCAGAGCATTGATCCTGGTGCCCATTGACAGGTCCGGGCTGTTTGGCTATTTGGAATGACCGCACAAAATGAGCAAGTTGTTACAGTTTTAGAGTTTTGGTATCTATTGGCAACCCCTGCACTCATATGATTAATCACACGTTCGAAATGTGCGTGCGGTGGAAATTGACTGCAACGCAGCAGAAACAAAGTTTTCAGTTATCCTCGTATAATAAATTGAAGCTATATCCCTAAGCAGAATTGTCTTCAGGATTCCAATTTGCCTTGTTAAAAGTGTTGTTTATACAGTAGTTAGCAAAAACGCAAGTAATTACGTACAGAATTCATTCTAAGCAATTCTTTATTTTCCCCCATCCTTTATTGGTTTTCCATCTTCATTACCCGATATTTTAGTCGATCTCAGCAGAAACCTGACTGGCGAGATGTGGCCAGGACATGAGGCTTGGTGACTTTCGTGATTCACAGAGAGCATCTGGTCAAGAGGACAAGGCCAGTGAGAGTCACACAGCGGCTGGAGGCTTTCTGCCAGCTGCAGGGCTGCACTGAGACAGGAACGGCGTATGTGTGGTATTGCATTTCGTAAAATAACATTTACCTCTGGAGAAGATTTCTGCGTATTTATTTATTTATTTTCGAGCGGGAGCACAGTTTTGTATACATGTAGTGGTGTAGCCGGCCACATCTGTTTTGGTTGCTGTAACCTGCAGGACTTTATTTCATAAATACCATCTGAGTCCGGGAATACAGCTTTTGGAAGGCAAATTATGTTTAAGTGAGTAAACATTTTAGTGGCTGGGTGCCCTGCATCGGAGGGAGGGTCGGAGGGGAGAGGGGCAGCAGGGGACGGTTGTGGCTTGTCCGCAGGAGCCTGATCTGAGTCCAGGTGGAAGGTGGGCCGGCGGGAACGTTCCAGCTGGAGAGAGAACAGGATGGGAACAGCGCCGAGGGGAAGCCCTCCCGGCAAAGTCCCAGCTTCCCAGAGGCGCCTGCTCTCTCTCCCCAGAACAGAGACCTCATCCATATCTATCAGGAGAGGCCTAATTATAGAGCTTGGAGATTTTAATGGCACAGGGAAATTTAAATGCAGTGGAAAATATGAATATTCCTAAGCCAGCAGTCAAACACAAAATGATTGGCTTCAGAATCAATGAATTATAATTTCCGAGCGCATCCTCAAACGTGCAGCCTCTGGTTCCCAGGAAGAGTTCTGTGCACATGGGTGTGTTTTAATGAACACCGCTTCTAGGTTTTGCTAGGCAGGACCTTGCTTCCTCTGGTGCTGCAGCATCTGCCAGCACCCAGGCGCTCTGAGCAGATCGCAGGGGACAATAGAGATGGCCATGGGGTCCTGGTGGGCAAGCGGGCAGCCACCACCTGGCAGGTACCCTTGGATCCCGGTTCCTGCTTCCTTGGAGCCTGCGCAGCAGGGTTCCAGATGCTGGGATGCTGGGAGAGCAAGTTATTTGTCTGCGTCCTTCCCTCAGAAAGCTGCATCCTTCTGCAGCTGAATCTCACATCTTCAGTCCTTTTAACGGAAGCCTTTGCTCACAGGTGTGGCCAGTGGGTCCTTTGGGGGACTCGCCCTCCCCAGCCTCAGGCACCCTGTCCACCTGGCTTCTTTTGCTCCCAAGAGCATCCCTATATCTTCACCTGTGGAGGAGGTAAGGATGTGGCCCAGCTGCTGTCCACGCAGCCCTCAAACTGGAGAGTCATCCCATAAATCCTGTTTTATTTTATGGACAAATAAATGCTGAGGTAAAATATTCTAGGACCGTAGCTTGAATACTTGCCATAGCAGCGGTGCTGTAATAACCACGGTGACATTAATTTACTGCATTGTGCAGTGGGAAGAAGGAAGAAGGAGGGAGAGGAGCATTAAAAGAGAAAAATGACTTGCCTTCGCATTTATGGGGATTGGCCTCCCTCATTTCCAGCCATCATTAGTTGATTAGGCCCTGATGACAGCGTGGACAATTGTGCTGGAAGAGTTGCTGAAGAGACGCCCTAAAGGTATGCTGTTAATTGAGATGATGTTCATTTTGTAGTTACTGAACAGAACTGCAGATGGTGAGATTGGTGGTTAGTGTGACGGCACAGAGCTGGGGATGCTCGGTGGCCAGGTGCCACGGGCCGGAGCAGGAGGACCTGTGTCCACCCCCGCCATGAGACGACGGTCACCGGAGCCCCAGTCACTTCCTCTTCTTTTTTGAACACTGCAGATGGTCCTGTCAAGAGGGGATAAAGTGAGCTTCCCTTTCATCCGAGGAGCAGCCACCACCAGGAAGGTCCCTCCTATTCCTGGTCTTTGAAGACTGATGTTTCTTCTCCCCACCCTGGCCCCTGCTCCAGTGGTGGATGAAGTCTGGCAGGTGTAATCCCAGAGGGCTTCCAAACCTGAGCTGAGAGCAGGACCCCCAGGCTTCCCAGGCAGCCTGACCCTGCTACTGTCCATGCTCTAGACAGTGTTTTCTTACTGGAACAGAGAGGGGAGTTCCATCAGCATCCCTGTCGACACGGAGGTCCCAGTCTGGGCAGTGAGAGCCTTGAAATCCCATGGTGGAGGCTGAATTTCATGTTCACAAGCTCTACTGGAAGTGGTCTTGGCCATGTCTAGCCAGCAGGAAGGACAGCTTCCTTCCATGTTCTACATGACCTCTGCTCAAATGCTTTTAGAGACCCACAGTCACTGTCCCCAGGGCTGGAGAATTACCTGCCTAATGAGAGGGGATGAAACCTGACATTTTTTGAGTGATTTGGTAAGGGCCACGTGCATTCCAAGGCACTTGACATCCATTATCACTTTTAATCTCCCTTATTTCCTAATTTAGCTCCATTTACGGTAGAAGAAACTGAAGCTCAGAAAAAGGAATGCCTAGTGCCCCGCAGCCCACAGGGGATGGAGGATGCAGGAGCCCCCGGGTCAGACTGCCTGGCCTGGGATCAGGCTTCGCCTCTTACTTCCCTGTGATCCTGGACGGTACCTTGCATCTCTCAACCTCGATTCACTCACCAAAGATAGAAAAAAGTACAGGAGACCATGCTACTACGAGCTCTGTATTTGTTAGTAATTCTCATTGCTGTAGTTGTCCTGGTTGTTAAGAGCTGTCAGCTATCTGTCTTCAAGTTCGGGTCCCAAGGAGTGGCAGGGAACATACGACAGCTCCAGCTCTGGTCATATGAGGAGGAAGTACTTTCTCACTCACTCACCCCCACCCACCATGCCTGTCATGTCTGCACAACCAGACAGATGCTCAGGCCTGAAGGGTGACAAATCCACTCACAAGATACAACTTGCTAAGTGGCAGTGGCCTTTTATTCCTTGACATCTTTCCAGACCCTTGATGGGATTAGAACTGGATTAGTTTGAGATGAGCCTGGCTCTGCCGTTATCACCTGTTTATAGGACAATGACATTATCTAGTTTGGCCTATAAGGGCCTCCTTCCATAGGAGCTTTGTTCTCTTTGATCTTGAGGGTTGCAGGCAGCATATCTTTAAATCTAAACAAACCCACTGAAGCCTCAAGATAAGTGGTCAAAACATCCAGTGGGGAGAAAGGAGATTCTCTCTTCCTTTCCTGCTCAATGCCAACAGTAATTTTAAAATTGTGTGTACTTACTTAGAGCCTAAAGCTCACTTTGCCATTTTCAGCACTGGCCTCCCCATTTCTCCTTTCACACATGGACGGCACTTCAAAGTTTGCAGAGCTGTTTTACTGCTTATTAACTCAGTTGATTGGTACAACGGCCTGTGAGTTGGGCAGGGTGTGTTCCATGCCCATTTTGCAGGTGAGGACACAAAACACAAGCTCGGAAAAGCCCAGGTGTTTGCCAGCATGCACGCCATTTCTAAGACCAGCTCATCTGGAAAAATCCAGCATTTGTTGCATTGCCTGAAGCCATCTAAGACCTGCCTTTCTGCCCAAACATCTTTCCTTAAGGCTGATCTCTTCAAAGCAAATATCTGTTTAGACAGAGGTTCCAGGAGGTCCTTGTCTGAAGTCCCCTTCCAAAGCTCTCCTAACACCTGCTATGCTTTATTTTATTTTATTATTATTATTATTATTATTATTATTTTTGTGGTACATGGGCCTCTCACTGCTGTGGCCTCTCCGGACGTGCAGGCTCAGTGGCCATGGCTCATGGGCCTAGCCGCTCCGTGGCATGTGGGATCCTCCCGGACTGGGGCACGAACCCGTGTCCCCTGCATCGGCAGGTGGACTCTCAACCACTGCGCCACCAGGGAAGCCCTATGCTTTATTTTGAATCATCCTTATTGAGGTCTAATTCACATTCAGTATGACCTGTTTGAAGTGTGCTTATCATTTGTTGAGTTTTGGAAAATGCATACAGTTGTGTAACCACCTCCATGATCAGGATTTAGAACATTTCCATCACTCCCCAAATGCCTTCATGCCCCCCTGCATTCAGTCTCCTTACCCTGTCTGCAGCCTCTGACAACCACTGGTCCTCTGTCACTGTAGTCTTGCCTTTTGTAGAATTTCATGTAAAAGAAATCATGCAGTGTATACGCTTTTATATCTGGCTTCTTTTACTTAGAGCCAAGTTTTGAGATTTAGTCATTTTATGTGTTTGATTCGTCTGTTCCTCCTATTGCAGAGTGGTGTTTCACTGTGTGGATATATCACACATTCTTTTATTCCCCAGTTGTAGACATCTAAGTCATTTCTAGTTTGAGGCCATTATGAATAAAGCTGCTATAAACATATAGGTCTGAGTCTTTGTATTATCTTTTCGTTTAACTTGTGTCAATATCTAGCAGTGGGATTGCTGGGTCATATGATAAATGTATATTAACTTCATAAGAAACTGCTGTTTTCCAAAACAACTGTATCCCTACCAGGAATGTAGGAAACATTCCAGCTGCTCCACATCCTCACCAACATTTGGTATCGCCAGTCTTTCTAATTTTACCTTTCTCTCGTGTGTGTAGTAGTATCTCATTATGGTTTTATTTGTATTTCACTAAAGACTAATGGTATTGCCATGTGTTAAATATTTGACATCCCTAGAACTTCTTTGACGAAGGGTCTGTTTGAATCTTTTGCCTGTTTTTAAATTCGTTTGCTTATCTTCTGATATTTGATTGATACCAGATCTTTATATATTTTGGATACAAGTCCATTTTCAGATATACTAAGCAAATATTTCCTCCCAGTCTGTGGCTTGTCTTTGCATTTTCTTAACTGTGTCTTTGAAGGATTAAAAATTTTTTAATTTGGGTAAGTTGGACTTAGCAGTTTTTTGTCTTATGATTTGTGCTTTTCGTGTTTTATTTAAGGAATTTTTTCTGGGGGGTAGTGGTGGGATGAATTGGGAGATTGGGATTGACATATATACACTAATATGTATAAAATAGATAACGAATAAGAACCTGCTGTATAAAAAATAAATAAATAAAATAAAATTTAAAGAAAAAGAAATTTTTGTTTATCCCAAGATCACAGAGATTTTCTTCTCTGTTTTCTTCCAGCAATGTTAATTTTTGTGTAGAGTGTGAGGTAAGAGATGAAGTTTATATTTTCCATGTGGATATATAGTTATTTCAGCAGGATTTATTGTAAATATTCTTTTCCCCATTGAACAACCCTGGTACTTTTGTGAAAAATCAGTTGACTATATATGTATGGTTCCATTCTGAATTTTCTATTCTAGTCCATTTATTTTTATACTAAAACTATATTGTCTTGATTACTGTGGCATTATAGAATTCTTAAAATGTAATAATTTAAGTTCTCCAATTTTTTTCAGAGCTATTTTTATTTTATAGAGTTTTTGCATTTCCATATAAATTTTAAACTCAGCTTGTTAATTTTTAAACTAAATTAAGCTTACAGGGATTGATTGGAATTCTACTGCATCTATAGGTCAATTTGAGGAGGAAGGGGATATTAACAATATTGAGTTTTTCAATCTTTAAACATGGTATATCCCTTGATTTATGTATGTCTTTTCTACTTTATCTCAGCAGTATTTGTAGTTTTAAGCATATGTCTTGCACATTGTTCATTTTATCCCTAATGAATACTCAATACTATTATAAATGATACTTTTAATGTTTTACTTTATTAATGTTTGTTTTACATTTTTATATATGGACCTTATTTCCTGCTCATTGCTAAACTCATTTATTAATTATATCTTATTTTGTAGATGCCTTGGATCTTCTTCATAGATTATCATTATCTGTATGCCTTTTATTTATTTTTCTTAGTTTATTGTACTGGATAGGACCTCTCGCACAAATTTGAATAAAATGGTGAAAGGAGACATCCTTGCTTTCTTCCTAACCTTGAGGGAAGCATTTGCTCTTTTATCATTAAGTTTGACGTTAGCTGTAGACTTTTCATAGATGTCCTTAATCTGAGGAAGTCATGCATGGGTGCTGAATTGGCTCAAATACTTTTCTTGAATCTGTTGAGATGATTGCAGTCAATTCTGCTACAACACAAAACTTGTGTCTCTAAAAAGCACCATTGCTATTCAAAATCTTGCAAGGAAGTCTACAGGAAAATTGAGGGGCATAACACCCCAAACTTTAGAAGAGATACACACAAAAAGATGAGAACTTAATGAAAATGGTAGCACTGTTTTACTCGTGCTAAATGGTTGAGAAACACACAGATACTACAATAAATATGGCATTTTACCTTGAAAAAAGATCTAAAGTTTGTTTGTGGAAGTGGGTATCTTATGAGTTAATGGGAAATGACCAAAAACAGGTGACCTGCCGTTGGTCCAGAGAGGATGGGTGTGACATAACATACGAGGTAAACTATAGTAGTTAGTAGCTGTTTGAGGTGTGTGCCTGGTGCTTTTTGTGTATTCCTACATGGCTCGCTTCACCTGGGTGCAGTTTTCTGCATTCACCTAGTGTTTCTCACAAACAAAATTATACATAAAGGAACACAAAATTCACATTATGCTCAAATTGTTCCCTGATATGTCAATTGTGTTGAAACAAACTGAAATTTCAAGACGTGTTACAGCAAAACTGCCTGCATATGGCTTTTTCTTTTTTTAGTTTTTTTAAAAGGTGAATTACATTCATTACTTTTTGAATTTCAAACTAGTCTACCATTCCTTGGATAAATCCTATTTAATCATGATGCATTATTATATTCATATTTTGCTAGATTTAATTTGCTAAAATTTTGTTAAGGATTTCTGCATGCATATTTATGAGGTGTATTAATGTATAGCTCTCTTTTATGGTAATGCCTTTGTCTGGCTTTGATATCAGATTAATGCTGGTCACAGAAAATAAGTTGGGACATTGTTGCTCCTGTATTTTCTGGTGTTTGTGTGCAGAATTGATATTGCTTATCCCATAAATGGATGGTAGAATTCATCATTGAAGTCACCTTTGGGCCTGAGGTTTTCTTTGTCAGAAGTGTTTAAATTATGAATTCAAGTACTTTACTGGATATAGGGCTCTTCGGGTTATCTATTTCTTCTTGAATGTACTTTGGTAGTTTGTATCTTTCAAGGAATTTGTCAATTTCACCCAAGTTGTTGAATTTACTGACACAATTATTCATAATATCTCCTTATTCTTCCTTCAGTGCCTGTAGGATATGTAGTAATGTCTCTTCTTTAACTCCTGATATTGGTGATTTATGTGCATCTTTTTTTGATTGATAGATCAGGCTCTCTAAGAGCTTTATCAATTTCATTGATCCTTTAAAAAAATTTTATTACTATTATTTCCTTTATTTCTGCTTACTTTGGGTTTCAATTCTCTTCTTTTTCTAATTTCTTTTAGTAAAGATTAAATCATTAATTTTAGTCCTTTCTTCTTTCCAAACACAAGCATTCAATGTCATAAACTTCCCTCAATCCCTGTTTTAGCTTTGACCTACCTATTTTTACATGTTTTCATTCAGTTCATCAGTTGATAACATTTTCAGGTCATAGTATTTTCTTACTGCTCTTGTGATTTCATCTTTGACCCATGGGTTATTTAGATGCATGTTCTTTGATTTCCAAGTGTTTGTGGGTTTTCCAGATAACTTTATGTTATGGATTTCTAGTTCAGTTTCACTGTGGTCAGAGAACATACTCCTTACAGTTTCAGTTCTTTTACATTTATTGAAGATTGTTTTATGACCGAGTATATGGACTGTCTTGGTGGCTATCTCAAAAGCACTTGAGAAACGTGTATTCTACTGTTGTAGGGTGTTCTCTAAATGCCTCTGAATGTCATTTAGTTTTGATTGATTGATGTTGGAAAATGTTTAACTGGACCCCTGGAGGGAAAAAGCCTAGCTTTGTAGCACTTGATGACTTCCGTGGAAATATTCTCCCATCATGGCCAAATTTAAGCTACTGATGTGATGCCATTGAATGTGGAGTTGGGAGGAGATGCACATAGATCACTTTCAGAAGTGGCTAAAGCACTTTGATAAGGTTGTTCAAATCTTCTATATTTTACTAATTTTGTTGTTGGTCTGCCTGTTCTTTCAATTACTGATAGATGGGTGTTGAAATCTCTAAAAATAATTGTCAGTTCTTCCATTCCTGTTTTCGGTTCTCTCAGGTTTTGTCTTAATGTATTTTAAAACTTTATTAAGTGTAACATTATAAAATGTACCTCTTTAACCCTGGTAATATTTTTTTATTTTGAAATATTGTGTGTCTGATATAAAATATAGCTACCATAGCTTTTCTTTTGATTAGTGGTTAGATATAGCATTTTTAATCCTCTAACTTTTTTTAAAAAAAACTTTATTTTGGAATAATTTTATATTTACAAAATAGTTGGAAAGAAGTACTGAAATTTCCTATATACCCTTCACTCATCTTTTCCTAATGTTAACATCTTACATAACTATGGTATATTTTTCAAAATTAAGAAATTACATTAATACATTATTATTAACGAAACTACAGGCTTTTTTCAGAATATTCCCAGATTTTTCCACTAATGTACTTTTCTGTCCCAGGACCCAATCCAAGAGTTCACATCTGTCACTGTCATTTCATTTGTTCTGTGATAATCGGTCTTTTTTTTGTTTGTTGTTGCCTTTACACTTTTGAAGAGTACTGATCAGGTATTTTATAGACTGATCCTCAGTTTGGGTTTGTCTGATATATTCTCATAATTATACTGGGATTATAGAAGATAAATTGCCTTTCTCATCAGATCATATTGGGGGTAAATGATATCAAGTGACATTACTGGTGATGTTAACTTGGATCACTTGGTTAAGATGACATCTGCCAGGTTTCTCCACTGTGTTTTCCCCTTTCCATACTCTATTTATTGGGACTGAGTCATCCAGTTCAGGGGAGACATACAAAGTCTGAGGCTTAGTTAATGTGCATTTATAAATATTGCTGACTAGGGTCATTCCATTGTATATCTATACCACAGTTTGTTTTATCCATGCATCTGTTGAAGGACACCTTGGCGTCCTTTTACTTTTGCCCTCTGTGCCCTATATTTAGTGCGTATTTCTTTGAGACAATATATATTGTTTTGTATCCAAAACTATTTGTTTTTTAATTTAATTTAATTCAATTTAAATTAATTTAATTATAATGCTTAAGCCATTTATATTTATTGTGCTTATCAATATGCTTAAGTAAAAGTTTATCATCTTGCTATTTGTTTTTTATTTGTCTCATTTATCTTTATTCTTTTTTTCCTGCTTCCTTATCTTCTTTTGGGTTAATTTTTTTTCTATCTCCATTTTATCTCCACTATCTCTTGGTCTTATTTTTTGTGATTTACAACATATGTCTTTAACTTATCACAGTTAACTTTTAAATAATTTCATGCCACTTCACAGATTTTATAAGAATCTTACAACAGAACACTTACATTTCTTCCTTTCCTTTTTAGCTATTGCTGTCATATATTGTATTACTTTTATTATTAACTTTTTTGTGTGAAGATTCTGGGCCAAGAAAATACCTCTAGTCAGACAGTCAATGATTAAATCCTGGCTCTATTATTTACTCACTGTGAGACCTTAGATACATCATTTTACCTATCTGTTCCTTAGTGTCATTGTCTGCAAAATGGGACTAACAGGTGTGATGTGATAAATACAGGAAATAAGGCATGATGTGTGTGGCCCACCACACCTAGCAAAAATGGAGCTGAGGGACATAACTTGCCTTGGGGACCAAACACAAAAAGGCTCTCAGAGCTGAAAGTAAACAGTTTCCCAGCTCTGAGCACACACCATTGCTTGGTCTTCATGATCTGAGTCTCTGTGACACCAGAAGACAACAGCAGATGCCATAATGAACCATAGTGCCAAACAGAGGGAGCCCAGCTGTGTTGACACCAGCAGGCATAGCTGATTTTTTTTTCCCCCAAGAAGGAAATTAAATTAAAAATCAGTTCTACTTAATGTGAACTCCCTGAATCACTAGGACTAGGTTACTTAGGAAACTTGCTTCTGTAAACTCCAGATGTTGAGCTTGAGGGGCTTCTGTCTACAGACACCAAGTAGGATGCCTGCTGGAGAATGGAGGCTATGGGCTTACCTCCTGGCCCTGCTGGCTGCCTCTTTTCCTGAGCTGTTAGCTTTCATCTGGAGGGATGAGCTAGAGCACTATGAGATGGTAAGTTCTAAGGTCAAACAGACCTAGTTGTGAATCATGGCCTTTTACTCACTAACTGTTACCCTGGGGAAGTCACTTAGCCCCACTAACCCTCTGTTCCCTGATCTGTAAAATGGGAGAAAAATGAAATTTATTTTGAGCAACTAAACAACAGTGTGTTTTAGCTAAGGAGAATAGCGTGATAATATTCTGAAATGTTACCTAATATCTTCCCCTCTCTCCTTCTCTTTCATTTTATGCCTCGGTTCATCTTCCTCTTGTCAGGCAGGCACAGGGCAGAAATAAAGAAGTAGAAAGCAGACAAAGGCGTCTTTTTTCTGACTTTAGATTCCCAGAAACCCTAGGCCCAATGGGAAGGACAAGACTCAAAGTACCAATTTGGGAGAGACTGGGAGGCCAAAGAGCACCGTGTGCTGCCAGAGTGGAAAACACTCTCTGAGCTGGAGCAGTGAGGAACTCAGGAAGGGGCACCAGAGCTTGAGGGCCCCCGGGGACCCTGAGAAATGGGCCCTGTTTCCAGTCACCCAGTGGCTTTTTAGGATCTATCAATGGCAGGAGGAGGGAGAAGGAGACTGAGTCCCATGGTCTGGGCCAGCCTCGGAGAAGTACTAGCTGGTGCTGTGTCCCAGCAGACAGGCTGCAGGCTGCCTCAAGATGTCCAGGAAGGACAGGGCCACCAGAATGGTCCTTGCCACCTGGGAGTTCAGATTGCCAAGCTGGAAGGAGCTTGAGGACAGGAAGGGAGCCAGCCTGTGTGGACAAGACAGACAGGGACCAAACAGAGGGTGCAGCAGTGATTTAGCAGTGGGTGCCAGCAGCAGATGGAGGGTGGTATATGAAAGTTTCTCCCTGCCCTCCTTCCCTCTGCACCCGCATTTGTTGAATGTGTGCAGGTTAGATGAGCTTACAATTTTACAGTGTGACTTGACTGTAACAGTAGCACAATCATGGCCCACACCCAAGACCCCAGGTTTGCACAGTGATTGAAAATGTCCAGAGCTCTGTCATGCTCATGGCCGCACTGAACCCCCCAAACAGTCCACCGGACACCCAGGCCCTGGCTATGAAGGATGAGCTCCTGCAAATCAAAGTCCTTTCCTGCACTCAGCATCCCCCTAAGACCTACGGAAAGGAGGCATCATCTTTTAAAAGCAGTGATACTCATACCCACTGAGCTCCCGCTGTGTACTGGGACCCGGGGAGGTGAACAAGGCAGAGAAGAGACAGGCCCTACTCACAGGGCTAACAGTCCAGAGGAGTTAGCAGATACATATTATTAGCATTTTTAACACTCAGTAGCAGAAGTAACTATATAACCACTGGTTTCTGGTGAGTGAGCAGAGACTTGGGCTCAGGACTTACTCAAGAGGCCTAGCTTCTCCCCAGTGCCTCTTGTGACTGTTTAATAATCGATCAATCAGTCAATCAAACCATTCATAGCTGTTCCCTGTGCATGTTCTGGGAGCCCAAAGCTCCTCTGGCCAAAGTGATTTCTTAGAGAGATGCAGACAGGAGACCCAACCCAAACACCATAAGAGGTGTGAACATGAGCAGTTGACAAGCATCGAAGGGCTGCGATCAGACACACACAGAGTCATTTCTGCTGTCTGATCAGTGCAGGGCCACAGGCCCCGCCTTCTGGGGTTCCTGGGTCTCTTTCATGACGTTCACCACATCCCTGGCCATCTCTTGCACTGTTCACTACTATTTTCATTATATCCACTTACCTCTTTTACATGAACAAGGGGTTTTTAAAAGAAACTATTTACAACTCTCATAAATGGGGAACCATTTGACATAAGTAGGAGATAATAGTAAAATAATACAATGCCATAAAGCAGTATTTATACATCATGGTGAGATTCACTTCCCTGCCCCGGCTCCAGCCTGAGGCAGGCCTTAGGTGACAGGGAGCCCCAGGATTGAATGAGGAATGTAAAGAAAATAATGTTCCTGCCATGGGAACGTGGTGCCATCTGCCAGCTTGAGCCCCAGCCTTACCTCTCTGGCCCGCCCTCACTCCATCTGCAAGCAGGTTGATCTAAAGCTCCCACCTGGGCCATACCGCCTAGTCTTGCTTCTGGTCGGGGGCACCTCATCACACCTCCAGATCAGATTGGTGTTCTCTCCTTCACTGTTTTACCTCCCCTATTCCCCTACCTCTGCTTTCTAGGATCACTTCCCAGGTAAACCACCTGCACACAAGCCCTGGTCCCAGGTTCTGCTTTAGGGAGAGCCCACGATAAAACATGGTGTCTTTGGGGCACCCAAAGTCACCTCGTGCACTCGCAAAGGCATGAATCCTATAGTCCTGCTCCATCATCTGTTAGCTGTGAAACCTGGAGTTGGCCAATGAGCGTTTCTGAAGCTGCTTCCTCACATGAAACTGCAGCAACTGTGCTTATCTTACAAGGTGGGTAGGAGGATTAAATGATACAATGGTACGTAGCCACCAGCTGAAGGAAAAGACTGTGGTTGCTATTGGTTTGAATCCAAGTAGCCCATCCAGATGCCTGGAGGCTAGCCTTTGTCCCAAAGGCAGTGGCGGGGTATGCAAGGGTGAGATTCCATGATCCCTGATCAGGGGCTCACCTGGTGTGTCCTGGGTGCCGGCCAACTGTCTGTACTGTTAGAGATGTTGGACTGTCCTGTCTCAGGGTGGAAGGTCCAGCCCCAGGAGGTCTTTATCCAGCTGTTTTGCCCAACAAATGCTCCGTGGGTGTCCCTGCCTGGCTGCCCCTAAAACCACTGGAGATGGTGGCTCCTAACTCTTCCCATGCAGAGTTCAACAGCTCTGGCTTGAGCCTTCCCACTCTTCCTTTCTCTGCCTCATGAATACCACATTGTCCTGAACTCTTCTCCCACCTGCAGCCCCTCCACGTGCATCCAGTTCATGGTCCAGCCACACCCGACAGCCCTCTGTCTTTCAACATGCAGCTTGCATCCTCTGTTCTTCCTGGCAGACTCTTCCTCTCTTCAAGAGCCAACTTAAACCCCATGTGCACAAAGCATCCCCTGGTGCCCTGTGGGAGGTGTATCTCTGAGAGACCTTAGCCTTAGTGCATTGCACTGCAAGCCTGAGCAGGTGGCTGTGTATGTGGATACCTCTCTAGCTCCCTGGCTTGCTGGTCTGCTCTGCCCTGGGTGGAGAGGGGTTTAGAGGAGCCTGGAGTTTTCCTTCAAATGGATGAGGCTCATCTCTAGACACATGGGACTGATTGCTGTTCCCCAGTTGTGTCAGACTCATTCCTGCCCCAGGACTTTTGCACTTACTGTTTATACTCCAGGGAATGCTCTCAGTCAGATCTTCATGCCCCTCTTGTTATTCAGGTCTCAGCTCACATGTCACCTCTTTAGAGAGCTTCCCTGACCACCCAGTCGAATCATGTTCCTTTCCCTCCATCTGAAATTTTTATTTTATTTTATTTTTATTATTATTATTATTTTTTGTGGTACGCAGGCCTCTCACTGTTGTGGCCTCACCAGTTGCAGAGCACAGGCTCCGGACACGCAGTCCCAGCGGCCATGTCTCACGGACCCAACCGCTCTGCGGCATGTGGGATCTTCCCGGACTGGGGCATGAACCTGTGTCCCCTGCATCGGCAGGCGGACTCTCAACCACTGCGCCACCAGGGAAGCCCTGATGTATTTTATTCTTAACTCTTGTGTCCCCTGCCCCAACTCCAGAATATAAGCTTCATGAGGGCAAGGACCTTGTCCATCCCTAGACTCCCAGGTGCTGGCACAGAGCCTGGCCCCTAGGAGATGTCTGTATGTAGCTGTTGAATGAATTAATGAACCAGTCAATGAGAAAACAAATCAGTGGTCTCACCAGCCAACAGCCTCAGGACAGGATAGGGCAGGTTCCTGTAATTGGTGAGGCACTAGAAACAAAGAGTGACAGCCTGGAGCCAGTGACACCTGTATCCTCACCCTGGGCTACTTCCCTGATACTCCATACCCACCCCTGCCCACCAGAGTGAGCCCTAGGGGGCATCCAGGAAGTGGTGTCCTCTCCCCATCGCTGCTATCACTCCTATTGGGATGCTGCTGGTTTTGCTCTTGAGCCATAACTCAGCCATTCACTCCTCCATTCATTCACCATGTCACAGAGCACAGGGCATGACACAAAGACGGGTGAGCCACAGACCCTGCATTTTTCAATTGTCTAGATTTCTGTATGTTATAACCAAATCCTGAGAGAGCTAGAACTTTTCAGGAAGAAAACAGTTCAGTTCACAGTTTCATTATTTTTTCTGTCTTCTTTCTCTAAGATCTGGGCCTGCGATGCTTCCAGGAAAACAGTAAGGCATTATAGGTGGACTTCACTACAAAACCAACCTGGCAGGAAAATGCTAAGTGAACTAAGATGACATTTTCAGACTGATTATTTTAAACAATAATTCATTCAAGGATTGATAAAAGCCCTAGTGTGATTTTGAGAGTTTTTTTTTTTAATATGGGGAATAGATAACTATTTCTTCCTTATTCCAAGCCCAGAATTTCTAATTTGGGGGGTTTTGGCCTTGGAATTGAAACTGACCTCCTGTCCATGCTGAAATCCACAAAAGATCCACTCCTCTTATTGCTGCTCAGGGAATATAGTGCTTTCCAAAGTGCTATAAGTTCCTTCCCCAGGGAGGCGGGCTGGGTAGTGGGGGACCATGTAATTCAGGTGTGCAGGGTAGGCAGTTACACCACAGGCCACAGCCAGCGCCTGGCTCTGGCATACTGTTTGAGCCACGTTCTTTCTATTATTCTGGCATTTAACAATATAGATTTCTCATTTTTTTTTTTTTACATCAAAATCTTATGCTACGTTCAACAGTTAAGAGATGGGGCCATACTGGACCTGTCATTCTCCCAAGGGAGCTGAGCAGTGCTGTCCTCCAGACCCGGGTCCCAAGGCCCCACCTCCTCCAGCCCCTAAATGGCCTGCTTCGCCAAGAGGCATCTGTGTCTGTGACCCTGGTTCACACCAACCATGCTTCCCCAACTTTCTTCCAGAAACACCCACTACCCCTTCACAATCTAGCAGCTTTGGGACACAGTCAAGTTTCTTGCATCAGCACATCTATTCAAAGGCTTCTATTTGATCTTGAAACAATTGTGCATTTTCCATTTTACTATATAATATGTCTGTTTTTTTGTTTGTTTGTTTGTTTTTTTTTTGCGGTACGCCGGCCTCTCACTGTTGTGGCCTCTCCCATTGCGGAGCACAGGCTCCGGACGCGCAGGCTCAACGGCCATGGCTCACAGGCCCAGCCGCTCTGCGGCATGTGGGATCTTCCCGGACCGGGGCACGAACCCGTGTCCCCTGCATCGGCAGGCGGGCTCTCAACCACTGCGCCACCAGGGAAGCCCATGTCCGTGTGTTTTAAGTAAACTTTTGTTTTTCTTCCTAAAACATGGAATCAATGTGTCCCTCCAGGAAGATGTGCAGGGCTGTCCTGAGGCTTTGCATGTCCTGACAATTCTCCCAGGTGGGCGAGAGAAATTCTCTGCTTTGAGAAATGCAAGAATTCCTTAATCCTGTTGTTCATCAGAACTTTTGTTCTTTTTCTGAATCTTCCAAGTTACTAACTCATGACTACTTTTTATAATCAGAAATTAAATGCTCTCCTTTGAAATGCCATTAATTTTGATGTCTTGGTCTGGCCCTCAGGGACATGAGGCCCTTTGAGCTTGCCCACAGTGTTTGTGCGGGAAGGGGCCATGACTCATGCCTACACCGGGCCAGGCTGGCCTGTGGCAGGAGCTCCAGGCATCCTACACTTGGGTTGTACAGCGCTGCCCTCGGAAACTTTCGTGGGTTATGGCTTAGGAAGGGTTCCGGAGAGTTCAGGAGCAATCGATAGCACGCATTACAGGAGAGAGAGCGCTAACAAAGGTGCCGGTAGGTCATGCATCTTAAAACCGCTTCTCGGGGAGTTTAATTGTCGGGATGTTCAGGAGAAGAATATGACCTTATGGGGGCATTTTCCAGAATGGAATAGTCTATATATTAAAAGGCAGCAAATGATTCATAACTGGATGGCGGCCCTGGGCCTATGGGCCCATGTTTCCCATGTGGATTTTTTCTCTGCATTGCAAACTCTTACATTAAATTGTGATAAATGAAGAGTGGGGGCTACTCATACAAATCAATGACTCTAGTGTGTGTGTCATTAGCCTGAGAGATGCAAGCAGCGGTCAGTCCCATAAATCATGTGATGATCTGCTGTCTGCAACACGATGCGAGCAAGCAGGCGCATTAGGGAGGTTAAGGAATGAAATTAATCTGTGCGTTTTCCTCTCCCCCTTCCGCCTTCCCCATCACCTGGTCATACGGAAAGAATTAAAATCACATGATCTGAACTAAACCAGCTCCAGCACAGTAAATTGGTTAAGTTTGACTTCACCTTTCGACTTTGAGTTAATTATGTATTAGGGGATTAATTTAATCGCAGACACTGGGAAGGCAAATGGAGACTAAGGGAAACCCGCCAGGGCCTCTCATCCAGGTGCCAAGGTTATTAACTGCTCTGGCTGTGCCACGGGCTCTACCTGGCCAGACCACGGGACGGGGGCTGAGGAATCAGCCACACCCGCATTTGTGACTGTCCTGTTCTGGGACAGCAGCTGCCAAGAGTCCACCAGCCCACAGAGGATGCTGCTGCTTGTTTGGGTTTCAGAGGGGGCCCCACCTCTTGATACACAGGGCTGCCTGTGATGCTTGGCTGCTGGAGCGTCCTAGGTGACTGGTCTGGGAGAAGCCTTACACAAGGCACGTAGTAAGATCTCACCCCGGATGGAAACTCACGCTCCTCCAAGAGCCACTAGCCTTGGCGTGAACACCTCCCACGAGCAGAAGCTCTTCACCTGCAAAGCTGTCCGTTTCACATTGCAAAACTCTGATGTGGACCACTCAAGTGTCGTTCCCCTTCCCCCCGACATATGCTCTTCAGACACCTGAGGACAGTGGCTGTTTTCTCCCCAGAGGTCCTCTGCATGTGTCTCTGCCAGCATCATTTCCAGTTCCCTCACACTTTCAGTCTCCTTCTGCCATGCAATGTCAGCCAAGTGAGAGCCGCTGTAGGCAGAGCAGCTGTAAAGCAGAGTAGGGCTAGTGGAAATGAGACCTGCGGTAGAGAGCAGGGTGACCAGCTTCTTTCTCAGCGCAGCTGCCTGGCAACAGCCCTGGAGCAGGACGGGAGGTGCGGCTCCCATCTGCATGAGGGCCATGTCTGATGAAGAGTCCATTGCCTGAATTGAGCCACGTGAGAGAAATTCTTAGGAACATTTGTCTGTTTGGAGTTAAAACACGAGGATGCTGAATGGATTCAACACTGACCTTTTGCTTATAAAAATTCACAAGGTCCGACGTGGATGGTAGCACTATGTTTTGTGTGTGCACAGCACTTCGCAGCTTCCTGAATGCTTTCCCATGCTTATGTGATATTGTTTAATCTTCCCAACTGCCCAGGAGTGGGGGCTAGGGACACCCATTCAACTCCTAAGGAAACTGAGACTCAGAGAGTTTGAAGGACTTGCCCCTCTGGTGCACTTGCACCTCTGGTGGCTGGAAAGTGGCTCAGCTGCCAGGCCTGCTAGTTGCTCAGGGCAGAAAGGATGGGGTCGTTTAGGGGTTCTCTTAGGGCTCAGATGGAAGGCTGTCCAAATCTAAGTCTCCTTGCCCATCTCTGGAGGCCCGATGCAACCCCCAGACCTATGCACTGTGTTTCAAACACAGTTAAAAAACCAAGTAAGTTGGGCAAACAGCTGAAAACTAAGAGGTTTCATTTAAAGAAGGGATTACGGGGCTTCCCTGGTGGCGCAGTGGTTGAGAGTCTGCCTGCCGATGCAGGGGACACGGGTTCGTGCCCCGGTCTGGGCAGATCCCACATGCCGCGGAGCGGCTGGGCCCGTGAGCCATAGCCGCTGAGCCTGCGCGTCCGGAGCCTGTGCTCTGCAACGGGAGAGGCCACAACAGTGAGAGGCCCGCGTACTGCAAAAAAAAAAGGGATTACGGTTTCCTCTTGAAACTTGGGAGAAACCTCTTGAAGTCTGGTCACGGTTGCCATCCCATTGTGGTGGTGCTGGAATGGAGGTGGGCAGTGGCTCCTGCTCAGAGGGGCAGAAGCTCTCAGAGGCGCCTAAGACTCATCCTGGCCAGTAGGCCACATGGAGATAGTGACCCGAGCCACGCCTCATCTTGCTGCCCAATGTCCTGATGACCCACCGCTGACCTTCCCATGTAGGCCACTGGCCATGCAGGCCTCTCCCCAGAGCCCAGTCTTATGCTGCTCCCTCCTCCAGGAATGCACACTCATCACTGACACACACGCCAACCTTCCGCGTCCTCGTCCAAGTCCTTCTTGGCCTTCAAGTCCAGCTCAGGCTGGCTCACCAGCCCCTCAGTTAGCCCTCTTCGGCCTCCTCCTTCCTCAGCTCCGACAGGACTTCTCAGCTGATTGACACAGGGAACACATCAGAGCCTGAAGGGCCCAGGTGATATTTGAATGCACCCTTCCTTTCTAGGCAAATGAAATCAAGGCCAGCCGGGGCCCTGGCCTGGCTATGTCACCAACCCACACCTTCCCCACGCCCGTGAGGTCTCCCAATTATGCTGCTATGTGAGTACACTTCTCGCTTGTCATTCATTTTTCATTCTTTTGGGGAAACATAAAAAATACAGAGAATAGCCAAAGACCTGGTTCCTCAACATCCAGAATTAGCAAATATTAACATTGGCCATATTTGTTGCAGACATTAAAAATAACGACAATCCTGGGTTTCCCTGGTGGCGCAGTGGTTGACAGTCTGCCTGCCGATGCAGGGGACACGGGTTCGTGCCCCGATCCAGGAAGATCCTTCATGCTGCGGAGCGGCTGGCCCCGTGAGTCATGGCCATTGAGCCTGTGCGTCCAGAGTCTGTGCTCTGCAACGGGAGAGGCTACAATAGTGAGAGGCCCGCGTACCACAAAAAAAAGAAAGAAAGAAGAAAGAAAAATAAATAAATAAAAATAACAACAATCCGGAGCCCTGTCCTGGGGGGCTGCCTGCATGATATATTTCAGGTCCTGACACCACCCTGACTCCATTCCATTCTCTCTCTCCTGAGGTAGCGTCTTTGCTGTACGTCCTTCTGATCCACGTTTGTATGTGTGCACGTACACGCATGCAACCCAGAGCACACAGAGCACGCATGCACACACACCTGTGCACACACATACAGGTACACACATTCTTAAATTTTATATACCGTGTGGTTACATGCAAGTATAAATCTTTGCTTTTATTCCAACATCATGGCATTTTTGAGGTCCAAGCACCCATGGCTGGGAATCCACTTAGCCACGCAGGAGGCATTCCGTGAGGGATGTACCATCTTGTCTCCCTACTCCCCTTTGGATGGGCATGTACATTGTTTCCAATGTTTCACTGTCACCAAGGATGAAGCTCCGGCAGCCCTGTGCATCTCTGCTGGGGCTCATTAATGAGGCTTGTTCTAGTGTTTCAGCTGTTCTCTGACGTGTCCTGGGTCTCTCTCCCTAGGGGCACTGAGGCCTTTGGGGGCTTGCAGGGATGAGGTGTGAAGGTGTCCAGCACAGCCCCCAGCCAGCGTCTGGTATTTTTCCTGGAATGTGTTCATATTTCTCTCGGTTTCCCACACAGGCTGGCACAGGCTGGGCACACCGCATGCTCCTAGCAGGTGGGGTCTGCACACACAAGCCCCAGGGAAACCCAGCCCTTGGCCCACTCTTCCCAGGCGCATTAAACCTCTCACTTTGTATTTCCTAATTCCTTTAAGAAATCTCAAACCTGTCTCCTTGGATAGAACTAAAATAAATGTAATATCTATTGCTATCACTTAAACACAAATTATAGTATTTTTTATTAAATAATCTGTTGTCAGATGCTTGACATTCTTCATAATAGATAAAAAAGCAACTAAAACTAGTTATTTTCTGTTACCTTAGAGGCTTGCAACATAGTTTGTAGTGTATTTACTTGTTATGTTCTGCTTGTCGCATTTCATTATAAGCACGCGAATTATTTTCCCTATTAAATTAAATGCAGTCTCCCCTCCCCCAGCTACCCTTGAGCTTTTATCAAAGGTGAACGTCTGGAGATGGGGAAGCCACCTGGAGATCAGGGCGGAGCTGGCGCTAGTGGAGGTCAGCCCCACCCCTGTGCTGGAAGCTGGACCCGGGAACCACACCCACACTCACCCCCCAGTGAGCCCTGGCCGTGAAGGCCACTTGTGTCACCACTCTGGCCTTACATTCACCAAAGCCCATTTCCACACACTGTCTCTTGTCACCTTCTCAGCAGCCCAGTAAAGCGGGCAGGCTGGGTCCACTGTACCCATTTTACAGCTAGGCGAATGGTTCTGAGATAAGGGGTTTCAAGTTGAGGTCAAGTTCAGGCTAGAGCCCTGCCTCCTCCCACCCCACCCCTACCACTGCCACACTCTCATTTTCATTGAAGACCGCTGCGCACCCGGCACTTGGCTAATGGTCTTACGGGCAATGCGTTGTTCGATCCCAAAACTGTTCTTTGAGGTAGTAGGTGTTATGATCTCTCTTCCAGTTTTTCTGACCCTGCAGTTCACATAGGATGGAGAACTTGCCCGTGGTTGTACAGCCAGTCAGTGCAAGGCCAGGATTCCAGCCGGGTCTGTCTGACTTCAGAGCCCAGCTCAGAAGCAGTACAGGAAAACAGCTAACCTCTTGGGGCTCACAGTTCCTTTTTAGAATTTGATGAAATCTATGCCCCCCTTCCTAGGGGAGTGTACATTTCTCATACCAATAACATTTGACATACAATTTTATGGACTTCCCAGATTTTCTGTAGGCCATCTCTGTGGGGCCCACACAGGTCTCTGTGCACCAGGTCAGAAAGCGCCCTCCTGAGAGCTTGGGAGTATTCCCTTTTTGTTTACCCAGCCCCAGCCTAAACAAACTGAAATGGGACCAGATGCGAGAGTCCCCAGTCCCTGCCTTTCCTTCCTAAACTCTTCCTGGCAGTAGAGTGTCACCAGAATTTGAAATGGACCCAAGTGGGGCTCAGGAGTGTCCCTCAAGGCTGGGGCAGGACCTCGTTTTCTCTGCATCCGAGAGGGCTTGGAGGGTGATGAACACCCGCTCAGACACTCCCGCTCTGTCAGCTGCTCCCCACCTGCCCGCCTACGGTGGCACTTCTTGAGAAGAAAAGTCAAAGCCTTCAGGTCACCTGCAAGCCTCTGGCGATATCCCTTCAAGAACACAGACAGGTGCAGAGCCTGGCAGAAATCCAGGGAAGCTCAGTTTACTCATCTCTAAAATGAGAATATCCTTTCCAAGGACTGCCATACAAGCGACAGGGCTCTGACACCTTCATCACTGAGGACATCACATGTTTCTATTTCTCCTCTCCCTACATGTGTAGCTTGTGGGTCCCTGGTCTGACCTGTTCTTGCTGTTTAATCTTACAGAAAACATTCTCAGGATTCCTCCTATCTTGATGTGTCTTTCAGCACCGGCCACTCCATCATGTGAAAGCTTTGTGGCAACACAGCTCCTCTCATCTGAGGCTGCTTCCAGAGCTGTGCTGATAACACTCGCCTCGGCGGTGCAGGGAGAAAGGGAGCTGATAAGCCCATGTGAACATCAGAAAATTACACCTCCTAAACACAACAGCCAAATCAAAGTGCTAGGAAACATCTACAGGTACCTATGGAGGGGAGATAAAAGAAAACGTACCTGGAAATTCTTTGGATGGAAAAGAGGAAGCCAGATGAGAAGAATGTGGGCTTCCTGCATGGGCTTTTTAGGGGTCCCAAAATTGCCACCAAAGCCACCGTGATGGAATCACCTTCTCCATTGGCCAGTGGTCAGGAGTGGGTGTGAATGGAAAAGATGAGGCCAAGGGAAGGGACCAGGCTTTGGGGTGGGCAGACTCTAAACCTAACATCCAACTTGCCCATTTGGATATACTGTTAGCTTAGGTTTTGTCTGTTTCCTCTGGGGGCTTCCCTCACCACCATTCCCCAAATACCCTACAGCCCTTGAGAGGTAATTAAACATCCACCAGAAATGAAATAATCAGGGACTTCCCTGGTGGCTCAGTGGTTGAGAGCCTGCCTGCTGATGCAGGGGACACGGGTTCGTGCCCCGGTCTGGGAAGATCCCACATGCCACGGAGCGGCTGGGCCCGTGAGCCATGGCCGCTGAGCCTGCGCGTCCGGAGCCTGTGCTCCGCAATGGGAGAGGCCACAGCAGTGAGAGGCCTGTGTACCGCCAAAAAAAAAAAAAAAAGAAATGAAATAATCAGGACCGGTCATGGCACAAGAGAGACGAAGTAGTAAGGAAGCGAGGAGGAGGGGTGACAAAGGTAGAAGGAAGAACGTGGAGGAAGGCAGGGGTCCAGGAAACAGAAGGCATCCCTCAAAGTCCTCCAAGAGACACTAGGAGAATTTTGGAACCACAAGAGGGAGGCAGTGTGTCCCACCAGTCAGTGGGATGGAGCGCTGAGCAAATGTTCTGGTTTATCCAGGGGCCAAACCACACACCCTGGAATCTCATATCTCATCCTCTTCCTCATTCTTACCCATCCCAGTGCCCGATTTTTCAGGCCGATACGGCCTTACGGCTTTTCTCAAAGCCAGTATTCCCATGGTATTTTGGTCAAGCATCTATGCCATCCGCCTAGGCTTCTCATGCCTTTTCTGTTTCAACCCCAGGTCTGTCTCCCCCATCCCAGTCCTCAGTTGGAATTATCCTGAGGCCCTCTCAGACTACAGCTGGTTGACTGCTCCTTGCAGCACCCTGGGGAACTCAGCCCAGTTCATGGTCTGCTTCTCATACAATAAACCCTATTCTGCTGCCAAGGTCTCCCACATAGGAGATGAGACCACCCACCCTGGAGGTGCCCTCTTCTCCCCGAGGCCAGCTCAGTCCTCCCCTGGGATGTGGCACTCTCTTGGAGAACATCTTGATGTAGATGAAGGATGCTTCATGAATCAGTAAATCATAAGTCTGCTGGACAGCACTCAGGTAAGTAAATGCATGTATGTTCTTCACTCAGCGAACCCTCCTGAAAAAGATAATACACTCAGTATCTTACTCTGCTGACATATTTCAACTCAATTGATAATGGGCCAGGATTGAGCACAGCTTAGAGAGTGAATTACCTTTTAGCCATCCCTTCAAGTTTAGGGTTGCAGTGACCAACAAAATCAATGTCAAAGGATTCTTGTTGTCTCGGGCAATACCTACAGTGACTCCTAATGAAATAAACCATTGAAGCCTTTTAATCAGAGCACCTGCTTGAAAGGAGGAAGCCATCCGGGAGGAGGCTGGGGCTCTAGGGACCTGTTTTCCCCTCACCGGTCAATGCATGAGTGATTCTTTAATTGTAGTAATGATGCGTTTACCCTGGACCCAGATGCTCGGGCAGCAGGAGGCAGCAATTCTCTGGGGCGCAGAGCTGGCGTGACCTCAGCTGGGGCTACACAGGTCCCTGAGCAGGGCTGTATCACCAGGGGCCATGGCAGCGCCTCCAGGGTAGGGACCTGCTTTACTCCCAGACATGTGATAAATCTCTATGGAAAGAAAGCCCCGCAATAAAGGAGGCCCTGCTCTGTATCTGGATCCCAGGGTCAGTGCTATGAAAGTCAGAGTGGCTGCAAATGGGCGTCTGCCCCCACACCTGCTCTGCCCTCCTCCCCTGCCTGCATCCCTCTAAAACATCAGTTACCATCACTTTAAATAAATTCAAATATTAGGAAGCTCAAGGAAATTCAGAAACAATCAAGGTTGATCCAGAAGCTTTCTGAAAAGGCTTGCTTTTGTGGCCAATTGTCCACTCCAGGACATGTTTGTGGCTTGCCTCTCTAACATTCACTCCTCCTTCTCTGGGGCTCGTTCCCTGATTTTCTTTGGAAATCTGTCTTCTCTCACTCCTGTGTCAGAGAGCACTCTCCCCTCAGCTCTGTGATGGGCATGGGATCCATGCCTAAGCTGGTCGGTTAGGTACGGATCCCATGCAGACCGACCTGTTCCCCCAACAAACTCATCTTGTCCATCAGGAAACTCAGGATGTTTGGGGTAAATAATGGAGAAAGGCCTGGTTCTCCCTTTTCAATGAAACTTGGACATAATGGTGCCTTTTCTTGTTCATCACCAGAGGGAGAGTCCATCTGAAAATGGGACCCACACAAAGGAAGTTGGACCAAGAGGCTAAGGCAGCCTGTAGTCCAAGCTCTGTGGTCACTCTCTGAGGCTCTGTGTCCAGCCACTCCTCAACAAGAGCTTTATGGATTCTTCAGTTTTTGAGCCAAGAAGTTCCCTGGTCACTTTAGTCACTTAGGGTGGGCTTTTTCTCTCTTCCTTCTTTATCTCCTTCCCTCCCTCCCTCCCTCCCTCCTTCCTCCCTCCCTCTCTCCTTCCCTCCCTCCCTCCCTCCTTCCCTCTCTCCCTCCTTCCTTCCCTCCCTCCCTCCCTCCTTTCTTTCCTCCCTCCCTTCCTTCCATCCTTCCTTCCCTCCTTCCTTCCTTCCTTTCTCTTTCTTTGTGTCACAGGCAACGAAAGAATCCTCATAGATTTCTCCCATCTACAAGGAAATAAACCATGAACATTGGGAGATACGACTTCTGCCTGTCTGGGGAGGAAGCCCTTCCAGGAAATCCACAGGGGAGAGTCCCTAGAGTGACCATGACATCAATCCAAGAGGTTGCTCGTTTCTGTGTACTCAAACCTAAATTTTACCGAGAGCCTTTAAACAAGCCCTAGGAAAAAGTGAAGGGCACAGATGGGAAAGGAATTGCTTTTCTTGGAAAGCAATATAAAAAGAGAGTCACCCATGTAGCTGATCATACTCAGAGGCCCATGGTCCTCTGAAGTCCCGTTTTTCTGATGGGTCATAATGATGGAGAGAAAGAGGAGTTTCTGCTATGGATAGCTTTGCTGAAGCCCTGGCTGCCTAGAACGGCCAAGGATAAGTCTTCCACCAGCCGGTAACCCCTAACTCTTCCCATGAGAGACTCTTCAGGTCCCTGGAGTACATCTGCTCATATTCTGGATAACTGGATCAATGGAGATGCCAAATGAGGTAGCCAGACAAGACAGTAGATTGGAAAGAGCCGAAGTCTAGCCAATAATGCCTGAATCCTCCCTTCCCTGGGTCTGTGTGGAGGTCACTTTGACTTCCAAGTACTCAGACCCCAGTAACCCACACCCTAGGCCCTCTCTTTTGGGACCAATGCCAATAGGAACATTTAGAGAAATGGAGGCATAGCCAGAGACCACATGCCTCCTGTAAGATCCCCGAGCAGGATGCTGGTAGAGTACCCACCGCCCTTTGTCTACCACGGTGATGAATGGTTGTTGACACGACTAAACAAAGGTATTATTAGTAGATTACATCTGAGAAGTTGGACCCGTGCAGAAAGAGGCCAACAAGAGCCCTGGGCCTCACTCGACTCCCAATCACTCCACAAAAGCCTAAACCACCAGGTCAGGGATAAAAGTGAATAAATGTTTCTAAATTCTTATCTTAAACACACTTAAGCTTAAAGCTATTTAACTGGGGCTTTAAAAGCATGTGAGCCTCGTGGAGCCCAGCTACCTGCCTCATTCTCTCGCTCTTATTTTTGCTTTTATCCTTTTAGTCTTGAAGAAGCCTAATTAGAAGCTTGAACAGGGCTCTCTCTCCCTGCCCTTAAATCAGTAATTGGCTTCAGTGCAGAGACTGTCAGGAAATTAACACATCACAACATGACAGCTGTTAATTTTTTCTCCTTATTTGTCATATGAATCACCGCTGATTTGCCGGAGTGCATAACAAATTAGTGGGCTGTAATCAGCGGTCTCTCTTCTGTGAGCTGCACCATCTCTTTTTTTTTCCTTTTTTCCCCCTCTCTCTCTTCTTCTCTCTCTCCCTAAAGTCCATTACTTCACTGCCTCAGCAGAGACGATGGTTCCTAAGTGTGTCATTGTCAATAAATCAGAATAAGCAAATGCTAAAAGCGCAAGAATCTCTTTAAACTTTGATGAAGGCTTTTAGTTACATTTTTAAACTTACACTCATAACTGGAATCTTTTTTTTTTTTCATATTGTCACTCCCTGGTAGTGATAGACTGTCAGGTTTCCAGTCATTCCCTCATCCGGTGTGCCAGGGAAGGTGGAACTCCAAGTGTCATCAGCGCAAGTTCTGGCTGATGGAAGGGGGTGGAGGAGGTGTTAGGGAAGGTGGGGGCTGTGGCGGGGGGAGTATTAGAGATTCCAACAGGGTCAGACCAGAGGTGCTTTCTCTCTGAGTGAGGGGTTAGGGGGAGAGAGGAAACGGGAGGAAGACGAGGTGAGCAGACAGAGCAGGAGGAAGAGAAATCAATTCTGGGACCTCACTATCCCCCACTATTCTACCTTGACTCATGGTCCACTGTGGATCAGACACCTGAGAAAGGGTGTGAGTCTTTGTTAATTGCCTTTGTAGTGTCAGCCGGGACCACCGAGAAGAGTCATGGGATCTGGGACTTTATTCTTCATTCAGCACATTTGGTGGGTCTTACACCTAATATTTATGGCCTCCAGGATAAAGGGGAGATAGGAAGGGTGATAGCTATGAGGTGGCTACAATGTGGGATTCTGCTGCAGGTTCTGAGATTTGGCAAACAAATTTGTGTTCTTTGCATCTACACTGTGGATGCGGAAGGGAGAAGAGCTTCTTCCTTCTTGGTCTGGACCTTTGTGGACGGAAGAGTGCTGGTCTTTCCAACCTGAGTCCATCGGGGAGTTAGTGGGAGTTTCACAGGGTTGGGGGGTTTGGGGGGGCTCAGCCTCTCGGGTCTCTACCAGCATGTTCTCTTGGATATTGTAGACTGATGTTGAGCCTGAGATTAGAGGATTTTAGGGAAGAATTTCTCCTTTTCTTTCTTCTTTCATCCACACATCCATCCATCTATCCATCCATCCATCCATCCATCCATCCAGTGTCCTTTGCATGGGACATCAGGATATGAGTCCAGCATGTGAACAAGTGGAACAGAGGGAGAGAGTAGAAGATGGGTCTATCTCAAGATAGAACACAGGGAGGAAAATCACAGCCTTAGAGAAATAAAATCATTAGACTCAGACCCCCTTCTGCTATCCCAGGATGCCTTCTTGCATGGGATGTGGCAGAAGAGTGGAAGGGCCTTTCTCCCTCAGCCGTCACCATCAGCAGATGGGTTATTCTGTCTACCATCTTGGTCTTACTTACCCTTTTCCCAAGAATTAGTCTAATGACTTTCTTGTGGTGAATTCTAATTTGACCACTTGAAAATTGGCTTTAGTTCAGTTTATCAAACACTTTTCCAGGACTATCAGGCACCAGACTCTAGTTTAAGAACCAGGAATTCAACAAATTAGGGTCTATGATCTTAGAAAATCTGCACTTTTTTGCAAAACAGTAGTAATTTTAAAAACTTCTTTTTTTAAAGAATCTCAACACTTGGGTCCTGGAATACATGTCCCATCCATTGTTCTTTCTCTCTTCTGAGAGCTGAGATGCCCTATCATAAGAGGCACAAAGCTGCAGCACAAGCATCAGCCATCAGAGTTGACGAGGCCATGAGGTCCGGCTGTGTGAAAGTCATTGAAATCTTTTGGAAATAAAACAATTGTCCTTTTTTCCCACTTTTTACTGGTAATAATTTATATTCACTCAACATGTTTAAATACAGTTTAATATGCTACATCTTATAAAAATCTCTGCTGAGAAAGTTTCACTCTAAGGTCATTTGATAAGCTCAAAGAAAATACCAATTTTACAATTACTCTGTCAAATCCTAATTTAAGAATAAAGAAAGCATTTCTCCATTATCTGATGTGGAACGAGTTTCCTGGTAGAGACCTGGATTAACAGTAGGGAAGCAGCAGCTTCCCTGAAGCAGCAGTTGTGGGAGTTTGACGATACCATGACAAACCAGGCCCACCATAGGGGTGGAGCTCCTGGCTGGTCTAAGGAAGCCCCACAAGAGTAGGACCCATGGGCACTGTGCTCCACAGGCTGGATGGCTCTGGAAAAGATGGAGTCTGATCCAGTAAGTGTTTCCAACACTTAATGGAGCAATGAATCCCACTGCTGCTGACTGGCTCTCAAGCACTCCCTTCCCCAACTCATGGGTACTTTGGGCACAAGCTGATGTCACTACCCCTCCATCCCTACTACCCGTGACCTGCAGTCATCTAGCCTTCAGGTTCTCCCATTCCCATGTCTTGTGTTCCTCTCCTTCCCAAATTGCTAGATGGAAGTCCTGTTCCTTGATAAACAAACCTCCTTAAATCTCCCTACTATCTTCAATGTCCTCATTCTGCTGTAATTGATGTTGTTGTCTTAGTGATGTACTCTAGGGACAAGCTTCCCCTGCAGTCCTCTATCAGTTGGGAACCTTCCTTCAGTTGGGATAGAAGGAAGAATTTTTCCTTCTATCCCTGAAGATAAGCATCATCTGCCTGTGCTACCCTTCACCTCTTGTAATCCCCAGCATTTACCAATCTCCCGGATACTCTTCTCACTCATTTGCATTCATCAGACACAATGAGAACTGGGTCAGCACCTTCCCCTACCCCCAACCCATTGTCATCAGTAAAGGTGACCTTAGCCTTAACATGCTTGACTCATCACCCATCACTGATGCCTCACAGATGCCTGATCCACCTGCTAATTTCCAGTGATCTGCATCCACTCTACATTAGCCATCTAGGTGACTGGTCACCCCCAGGAGGTCTATACCTTCCTCTAGAAACTATGACTCTCAAGTCAAACGCTAGAAGCATCACATTCTCATTCCCAAGGTCCTGTTTTGGCTCCCTTGAAGATTTCCTCATTTGACACATTTTCTTCTACTTTACTGGGATTTCTGGGCCCTGGATGTCAATACTATCTTCCTTCCTAGTAATGCCATCTGCTTTTGATTCTTCATGGGGTCTCTATGTTCTTTTGGTTCAAACATTGTGATGTGAAATTCCTCCATATCACTATTCTTTTCATTGTCCATGCTCCACCCTGGCAAAATCCCAGTCCTGAATCAATCCATTTTCCTCCCTTCCTTATACCCACTCTGAATTAACAAGCAGTGCTGGAGAAAAACCATACTCTTCTGTAAATTGGAAGCCCTACAAGCACAAAATCTCTGGGCTCAGCTGAGTCTTCTGCACTCTGTACCACTCCTCTGAGTTTTCCCACCCTGCTTTCTCTCCAGAATAAGAAAGCATCCCAAGTGATTATTTCAAAACTTCTCTATGGGGTTTTCCATCGACGACCCTCCATCTTTCTCTCCCACTACAGTGGAAAAGACTTCACTCCTTGTATGGGAGGTTGACCGTCCTGCTTTGCCTCGGCTTCACATTTCTTCCACGTCTGCTCCCCAGGGGCTGTGGCTTGATGGATTCACTGCTTTCTCTCCTATATTTTCAACACCTTCCACGGTCTTCTCTTTCTGTTCCTTCCGTTTAACAATGAAACATACTTAAATCTCTCCCAACTTAATAAGTATTTTTTCTTACAGCCCTAAGCAGCTTCTTACCACCTCCCCCCAACAAGCCAAGTTTCTGAAAGAGTGGTCTACACTCGCTGTCTCCACTCCCCCAGCAATTGTTAGCAAGCCAAACTTGGGTCCGCTTGCCCATGCTCATTTAAGGCAATCTATTGACACCAGGCTGTGGTGAAGGAAAGTACAGTGTTTGTTGCAGGTGCCAAGCCAGGAGAACAGGCAGCTTATGCTCAGAAGACCCGAACTCCCCAATGGCTTTCAGGGAAGGGCTTTTAAAGGCAGTGTGTGGGAGGGGGCTGTAGGGTGTGTGATCAACTCGTGCACAATTGGCTGGCATCAAGGTAAAGTTTCAAGCATCATCAACCTTCTGGTTTCAACCAGTCTAGGGTCTAGTGCTTGCAGTCAGCAGGTTTCACCTGGTGGGGGTTGGCTTCCTATAAAAACAACTCAGGCCTTTATCTATATGGTTCAGGGAACTGGGGGTTTGGTGACTCGGCTACGTGGCAGACTTATAGGGTAAATTGTTACCAGTTTCCCAGCCCAACAGCTATTTTTTGTTTCTACATCTTGACTTTTCCTAGTCATTAACTCTTCAGCCAGCCTTTTGAGACTCAGGGGATGCCTGGGAGACTAAAGCAAAAGCCTTTTAGTTCAAGGGATGGGGACACAGGGGCTTGTATACAGTTTCACAATTAACTCATCCCACAGTTTGGAGGCTGCTCCTTCCATCTCATGGAAACTTGTCTCACCAAGAATGCCAGTGTGCTTGGAGACAAGGATGATTTTCAGTTCTTGGTTAACCTGATTTCTCTGCAAGCATGAGGGCATAACTACTTCATCAAATTTGACTTCCAAACTTGGATGTTTGCTACATTTCTGCCCATCCCTTTCTGGGATCCTCAGTAGATTTACTTCTCATGATCTTTGTATTCTATGTAATTTCCTTGGGATTTCCTTTTCCTCTCTTTTCATTTTACACACTCTGTGGGCAAACTCGATGTCTCTTCTGGCTTCAGATGTGACTTCCAATCTAAATTTTCTCAACATCTAATCTTGGATATCTCACAAGTACCTTCAAAGTTAACCTGCTATCTCTTTCTCCCCATCTTCATCTGCCTTGGATTCTTTGTCTAGATATCAACGACCAGAGACCATCCTAGATTCTTTCCCCCCCAGTACAGCCATTGTCTACTCAATCGCTGAATTGTGTCCATTCCCATGACTGTCCTTTCTCACCATTACCACTGCCGTGACCCAGGTCCCCACCCCCATTTTCTTTCACTTGATCAATTCAACAGCTTCCGTATTGCCAGCCTCTAATACATCCAGTGTATCTTCTGGCCTGCAGCCAGAGTCATCTTTCTCAGTGCAAATTTGACCTCGCAGCTTGCATGTTTAGTCCTCAATACAGAGTCTCTTTATCTTTAACATGTTTTCAAAGACCTTCATAATGGGACTCACTTGCCTCCCTAGGGGGTGTCATCATTTGCCACCCAGACCATGTCTTATAGTCCAGAAACACTGAACTCACTCAGTTTCCTGAAAGTACTAAATTTTATCTTTTTCCCCAATCTCATACCCCAGAGACTGGGGCCTGCGTCCCTTTCTCATGCTAGAACAGCCAGACACAGCAGCTCATGTCACATGGCCTTGTTAGGTGTCTGTTGCCACACCAGACTCTGCTTCCAGGTAGACAGTACACTGTGTCAGGGCAGAAACCATGTGCTTATTGCTGGAGCCAATCCCAAGCACAGTGCCTCACACAGGGAGGGTCTCTAGACATGTTCCTCAAATGCCTTAGTGTTCAATGTCTACAGTGACATTGGTCCTGGGTGAACCTCTCCATTTCATGAAAGCCAGTCTATATCTTGGGCTCCATAGTTTGGAGTTAAATTTATTCCCTGAGCATCTTTCAATTTTGGTCAAATTTTCCAAGACAGCTGGTTCAGTGGAAGGATCTCTATATTCCCAACTAACAACTTCTAAGTACGTAGGGTTATTTCTCTCTGCATGAAGCTAACCAGCTGGTGATTCCCGTCTCTGAGCAGATGTTTGGTCCCATGTAGACCACGTGGGGCCATGTCCAAGGCTACACACCTCACACAGTTCTGAACCCACTCTGTGGTTCTGGGGAAGTCCCCTCAGTAAGGATTCTTTTCAGTTCAGCTATTCCTGAAATCTTAGAGTCCACAGACGGAAAAAATGAGAAATGATTTGCAGACTGGAGCAAAGTGAGCCGAGGCTGGGAGGAAGGAGAAAGAAAGTCAGTTTAGGGGAAGCATCAAAATTCAGTCTGCACTGTTAGGGCAAAAAGAAACAGAGGCACACAAACCCAAACAAGATAAAAATGCTTAGCAGCCGGGCCAAGCCAGCCCAGACCACCCACTTTGCCGAATTCACCGGATCACTGGAGATTCACTCCACTGGGGCCCTACCCTTCCTTGTGCTCCCCAGGGGCAGGCAGGGCAACTTGGTGGAAGAGGAGAGACCAGCCCAGATCAGAAGGACCCTTCCCGAACCACTCAGCCAGGGGCTTCGAAGCAAACCCAGCTAGAGTTCGGGAGTGGGTGAGCTCCCTGCCTGCTGCCCCTGTTTCCCCTTTGAGAGAGCAACACAGTTTGGTCCTTTTACCCTAATGAGTCTCAAATGGAAGTTGGGGTAGATCAGTAACTAGGGGGAAGGGCTGCATTCTTTGAAAAGGCGTATTCAGAGTGTATTATGCTGTGATAATGAAAAACAAACTATTGCTTTCCTATTAAACTTTAGAAAAAGTTAAGTCCAATTAAAACATCTGACCTCCTCGGGAGGCATGGAGATGGAGTCCTCATTAGCCCCTGCAGCGACTCTGAGGGCAGGCGAAGGAGGGACAGGGAAATTTCACTTTGTTTACTGACTTTTCTGTTTCTCTCCACAGAACGGAAGGGTAGAGACCTGCACATTTTGTTCATCACTGTGTCCCGAACACCTGGACCTGGGCCTGGCTCACAGAAGGTATTTGTCAAATGAACTGATGAATGCGAGAAAGAAAGAAAGAAAGAAAGAGAGAGAAAGAGAGAAAGAAGGAAGGAAGGAAAGAAAGAACGAACATCAACCCCCCAGGGACAGAAACGGTGATTGGGATGCCTTGTCTGACACAGGGTAGACGGACACTGAATATTTGTTGTGTATTGTTTATCAAAACAGAGCTTAAGTGAAAAGAAAAACAAGAACTTTTAAAGGAAGTTGTTCTAGAGGGAGGTTCATGTTTCCCAATCGAGATACTGAGGCCCAGGGAGGAAGGGAAGTTTGCTGCAGTCTCTGAGCTTGTTCCACTCCAGGCTGTGGCCAAGCCGAGGTCCGTGAGCCCCAGGTAAAGGCCCCGCCCAGGGCCTCTCCCTGCTGGGGGCCTCCGGAAGTCTGCACCCTGCATCTGCTGGGGAAGCTTGTTAGGAGTGAGAGTCCCAGGGCCAGGCCTTCGGGGCCTCACACCAGGACAGCAGAGCCCATCCCTCCTGAACATCCTCAGCCTCGTTGTTCCCTCTGGTCTGAGCAGTGGCCCCACATCTGCTCTCCTCTGGCTCCCAGAGCTCACCTGCTCACATGTTACTGGATTGTGGGCACAATGAAGGCCAGACAAGTGTCACGTGAACGGCCGACGCACAAACACAGGAAGTGCTGCTGCCTGGCCTGGAGGGCCCCCACGAGCTGCCTTGCTTTTCAGCCCTTGGAAGGGCCAAGGAGGCTTTCGGCAATTCAGGAAAGTGGTGGAATCCCAGAAAGCCAACCTCTCCCTTCAAGGCCCAGCTCAAATGTCACCTCTTGCAGGAAGACTTCGCTCTGACCCAGCATTTGTGAGGTGCACTCCCTCCTCTGGTGAGGCACCCCCCTCCTCCACGTCTCTGGACAGTTCTCGGTGCCATCCTTCCACAGCCCAATCATGTTCCTGTGTGTGGGACTGTGCCTTTCACCACAAGGATAAACCCCCACATCCACACGGTGCCTGGCTCTGAGGGTGCAAGTCCTTGGGAAATACTCATGACAAGTGGATGAGCCTCGCAGCATCTTTAGGGCCAAGGAAGCAAAAGGAGACCAAAGAGATGCTCTCTGCGAGGCTCAGGGCCCAGAGTGAAAGACCAGGAAGGCAAGGACAAGGACTGAAGAGGAAGGACTCCCCCTTCCTGGGCCTCCAGACCCAGAAGCCCTTGCTCTGCCCTGGCATCGTGTCCCCCTTAGGTCAGACCCCAAGTCCCACATTAGATAAAAAGCTGAAGAAGCAGGTGTGAACAAGGGGAGTAAGATGAATACAAACCTTTGCTTAAAATGCCCACCCCTGATAAAGGGAAAGGCTATTTTATCAACCCCTTGTTTGACCCAGAGTGTGGAACTTGTTCGTCTGGACCCAAGCGTGTAGACACTGCTGAAAAGCAGCAGTCACGCCTGAAGGGCTGGCCCGGGTCAGGTCTCAGGAGGCCGAGGGAGGGGCAGGGAGACAGGACTAGGCTGTAGTGTCTGCCCCAGGGTGTGTCTTCACAGCTCTTCCCTCCCCTTCCCGGCCTCTCTCCTCCTCACAGGCTGCTTGTCGGGGGCACAGGTGGGGTTTCCTGGGAAGCAGGCTCTAGAGAAGTTGGTTAATGAGCATTCTTGGGATCCCCATGGAATGCAAGGAAAGGAAGGAAGGAAGCAGGACTGGGTAGAGGAGGAAGCTGAGCTGCAGGGCCGTCCCAGTGCAAGGACTCAGCCAACATGGCAGACTGTTCTGAGGCCTTTACACCCCCCACCCGGACCACTCAAGCCTGGGAAAGGGCTAAACCTTGGGCAGGGCTGGGATCTTCAATCCAGGCAATGCTCAAAGGGGCTGACAGCTGAGGGCTGTCTGTTGGAGCCTCTCCAAGCAACTGGGGGAATATGTCCCCTACTCCTGCAGGGGGGTCTGGGCAGTCCATCCTAGCATCCCCCACATACGAGCCTCAGCTGGGGTAGCAGGAGAGATGTCGGGCTTGGCAGGGAGAAGTGGCAAGGAATACAAATGGCAAACCAGTGTTAATTCTCCTGTTCATCCCCTCTTACCCCACCCACGCATCATGCCTGGCTTAAGGAGGAGGGAAGTCAGGTGTCAAATTTAAGACTACTGTACTTGAATGACCCACATCTGACAAACACAGACATCCAATCTGGAAGCCCTTCCTCCTCATTGTTCAGAAGGGAATTGAAGCCTGGAGAGGGGAAGTGTCTCAGGATCACATGTAAGTCAGAGTAGGTCCAGGAGGAGAGCCCAGGGATTCTGGCTCCCATACAAGGGTTAAGTTAAGACCATCTTCCGGCCTAAACCTTGTAGAGGATGATGTTTCTCTCCACCCAACACTTCACATAGAGACCCAACTTTCAGATTTCTTGCACTTTCACAAAACAATGCAAATCAATAAGCCTTCATGGAGTTCATATGGAATGCTCAGGACTGTCTCAGGCCACAGGGAGGCAAGAGAAAGAGGACTCAGGGATGTAGCCTGCAGTCCAGGAGACAAGAGGCATGGCCAACAAGCAATGCACCTGGCAGGACAGAAGAAAACTTCCATGGGAATATATTCACACCCCAGGGTTAAGTCCAAGCAATTCAGTGTGGGCCAGAAGGGAGGCTGTGGATGAGGCTTGGGAATGGGCTTTTTGGCCCAACAGTAGTATAAGGCTCTCAAGAAAGATGTATAGGACAGAGGTATCATCCAGGGCAGGTGGTCCAGGCACCTCAGCCCCTCACCTCTCAGTCAAACTTGGGTTGGGCGGGGAAGTCACACTGAGGAAGGACAGGATTCAGTCAGATGGTCACTGGGGAAGCCCCTGAGGAAAGAGGAAAGGCCATTCTCTTTGGAGTCCAATCAGTGAGTGGTCCAACTGGAGGGCAGAGATTCCTTGATACTCCCCTGACACCCAGAGACCTGCAAGGGCCCTCAGAGGAGGAGGGTGTGATCCATGAGGAAGCCACTCACCCCAGGCAGGCCAAGGCTTCAGAAAGAGACACCAGCGAAACAGAGGGAGGCCCTAGCTGGGGGACATCCACACCATAAACATCACAGTGGCTGCAGTCCTGGGACCCCTGGAGGAATGGAAGCCACAAGAGATTAGAGTTCATGACAGAAAAGGAAAATGGGGGCACTCTCCAGGGATGTCTGGTCTTTACCATTGTTGGGGTCACCCAATCCAGGCAGGCACCTTCTCCAGGCTGCTGTGGAGGCGGGCAGCACATGGGTGCTCACAAGCAGGGAGCAGTCCAGCAGCAGCCCAGGGTCATGTCCAAGTCCAGACCTTGCACTAAGTGAGATTCCCCCCTAGCTGCTTTCTCAGAGCTCTATCCCAACTTCTGGGGAAAATTTAGAGCAACAACTGCAGCCTCTACTACCACATTAGTGATTAAACTCAATAGCAGGATTAGCCTTGTTTAGGGGGAAAATGATTCTAACTGGATGAACATTGGACCATGGAGTCCATGATTACAAGGACACCAGGGACTATTGCTGGGTCCCTGGGCTCTCCCACCACAAGCAGGTGCCCTGGGTGGTAGTCATTAGGGCTAGCGATGCACCTTTCTGAGGATAGGCAAGAATGTGTGACCTAGTTTGTCAACGGAAAGTGATGGAAGTTGCCTGTGTCACTCCCAGAACTGACGCCTTTAAGACAGTGGATAATTTGCCACCTGCCCTTCTCAATGACATGGGAACCAGCAGCGATCCAGATGGTGGATCGTCTGTCAACCTGAGACAGCTAACGTGCATGATGAGAAGCAAATCCCTTCCTTTGACTTAAGATGCACATATGGCCAGAGGGAGAAATTATTTTAAGATTGTGAATTTTCAGAGCTGTCAGTTGCTGCAGCACAACCTCTCCTATCCAGACTGATAGCACCGTATAGCTTAAAGCTCTTCAATGCGTTCCTTCACAGCTCTAATACAATCCCAAAGCCTCACCATGACCTGTAAGCTTCTACACTACCTGGTTTCTGCCTCCCTCCCAACCTCATCATCTACTGGTCCCACCTTGCTCACCTGTTCCAGCTATAATGGCCTTCTGTCTGTTCCCCAAACAAGCCAAGCTCATTCCACCCAGAAAGACTTGGCACTTACTGTTATCTGCCCCTAGAATAACCTTCTCCCAGACCCTCAACCCTGAGTGGATTCAGATCCACTCAGATACCACCTTCTTAGAGGGCTCTTGTCTGACTACCGTCTTAAAGAAGCCCAGTCACTCTCTATCCTATTACTCTCCTTACATTTTCTTCTGAGTATTTATTACTTTCTGAAATTCTTGGTCTCTGTTTATGTTTGTCTTCTCCCCTAAAATATGAGACAGGAATGTTAACCGAGTATGATACCTAGTACAGAGTTTGGTACACAGTAAGAGTTCAGTAAACATTTAATGAGTGGATGAATATGCAAACCTGTGAAATTCATTGCCTCATGGATCAGATCCAAGAGAGGGGTTAAATGAATAGCATTCATTTTTGCAAACAGATAACGACTCAGCCCAGAAATCCAGCAGAGCTAGCCCTACTCGGTTCCTGGCAGGGAGACTCCTATCCGATTTGGAGCAATGACCATTTCCTCCCAGATTTAGGCACTGGATTCACCATGATAAATGGCCCGAGCTCCTCGTTGCATTTAATGGCAAACCCAGATCCAAGTGGAACTGCAGCCAGGTGGCTCGTGGGAGCCCTGGAATACGACTTCCAGATAGACCACAAAACCTGGAGAAGCCAACACCATTCCAGATACATTAACTCATAATCCCCAGGAAGTACACACTTCTGGTGAGGGAAAGGGAGACTCCCCCTCCACAAGCACTAATAGCCATGGTTAATCCTCATCCCAGTGAAAGATTCTTGCCCAGGCGGCTGGGGAAGCTTCATCAACGTCAGCACGAGGGCCCAATGCAGAAAGAGACAGTTGCCCTGACAGCAGCTATCTGAGTTTATGGATTGCGCGTGATTGTCCTCCAGCATCGGGGAGCCACCCAGCTTAGCCCACCTGCCTGTTCTCAGTATCCAGAGGAAGGTGACTGTCTCTGCATCTCGAGCTCCAGCCTTTATTCTCTGTAGGGATACAGCAGGCTGTGTCTCTACCCCTAAAATGAATAGGATGGGATCCAGACGGTCCAAGATGCCCATTGAGCCAATGGGACTGCTTTTATCCTGCCAAGTACATCATCCCTTGAGCGCCGGTGCCCCCTCCCCACTGCGCCCACTGCACCTTTTATCTCTTGCTCTCTTTCTTCCCCAAGCCTTTGACGGAGAACGCCCTCCAGGTCCTGGAATAGAGCCTCTGCTTTCTGTTCCTCTCTGTCTTAGCGGTGCTGGGGTTTCCTCAGGCTTACATATTCACCATCTCCCCTCTTGTGGCTGCTTCTAAACTCCAGCCCAAGTCTTTTCTTCTCAGCTACTTCTGGAGGGTCAGATTAGTGGTTCTCATACAGCAATCCATGGACTAATGTCCATTCTTGGTAAAATAAATAAATACCTACCAGCTAAGGAATAACTATTTTTATTAAGCTAAATTTTATTCACTTCAAAGGATGATCATGAGATAGGTATTTATTAGAGAAGATTTTCATTTTTTTCTTCAGCAAAATTGAGATGGTTTCTATTTATTTCTTTTCAGGTAGCTACCTAGCCAAATAAAAAGTTGGTGACCTCAAATTGGTCTCACAATTTTTATAATGTCTACCTTCCTGGGAAGCACAGAAGCCAGAAAACATGCAGGCCACATGGCATCCCTCCCTACCTGTCCTCTTTCTACCTGGAGTATCTGATGCAGAAATGCTCACGGTCACCTTTCCCATGTCCCAAATCCCATAAATGAGTTCTCAGCAATCCTGTCCTCATCAAAGGCACCTTTACCCTCCTGACCCCTGGACTCTCCAGTTAGAACCTTCTTAGGTTCTCCCTTCATTTAACGGACCCCATTCTTTTTCCTCCACCTCTTTGGGCTCCATTTCTTTCTCTCCATGTCACTGCCGAACCCATGATTCAGGGACCCAGCATCTCACACTAAAATTGGAGCAGGGCCTCCAACTCTTCTGGGCCAGTGTGTTTCTCCATCCACCCTAAAGCACCATGCACAAGCTAGTACGCTAGTCTAGCGTACTAGACTAGGCACACAGTGCCTTAGTCTAAAAGTCACAGACTGGAGGCCATGGGGCTGTGCCCAGCAGGACACATATTAGATATAAAAGAGAGGGTTTTTTCTTTTTTGGGCGGGTCAACATTTGCATATGTACATATCAGAAGACCTGACGATGCTGGGTTTGCCATCTTGCACGCCAACACTTCTCTGGAGCCAAGGAAGGCATCCCCTTCTGGGTGGCTTGCCCACCCTGGTGTGTCCAGGCGCTGCCACTCCCCACTGGGTACACCCAGCCTGTTCATGAATGTTACTTGCCTTTTGTCTGAAGGCACTCGTGTTGCAGCCCGTACACAAGTCCCCTCACCCTGCTTTTCAAGGAATTTAAGCTCATACATTCTGCACAGAACTGAAAGACAACTATGAAGTTGGAGCAGTTAAGCTCCATCTGTGCTTTAGGGAGCCACAGAGAGCCCTCCGGCTTGGTTTCCCTGTCTGCGGAATAGGGGCTATGACCTTTGCCTCTGGAGTCCGATGAGACACAATGAAGACGTACATTTTGGTTTTAATGCTGTGAGCTCCTTGGAGAGCAGGTAACATCAAGATTCAAGGTGTTATTGTCAGAGGGTAAGAAGTTTTGTTCTATGCTAATTGAACTCACACCTTACCACTTTGCACACAGGGAAGAGGCGGCATGACAGTGTGACATGCTTCCGAGCAAGACGAGGTCTGCCTGTGAGCGCGAGACAGGCTGACTCGGCCGCCTCGCCTGCCGTGACGTGCCTGTAGCCCGGCCTCCGGCTCCCCACCTCGCATCCAGCCCAGACTCCTGCCACTTTCAGGATGCAGCGCTTGGCTCCGCACCGAGCGTTGACCGATCTCTGCACCTGTGAAGAAGTTGTCAAGCTGAGGTCAGGCAGGTGAAGATTCAGGAAGGCAGCCCGCAAAGTTTCCCTGCCACTGGGCTGCCACCACTTATAGAAACACCGGCAGGACGCAAGTGAGTAAACAGATCTTTCTTTCGCGATGGCTTTAGCCCTCCTCTGCGGGTGCAGACGTGGTCTTCCTCCACTACCAGGTGGCTGTGACAGGGCTGCATCTGAGGAAGCGGAGGGCCCGCCGAGGGAGAGTGGGCGTCGGCACTACTGATCTGGTGGCCCTGGCGTAAGAGCCAATTGCAGGAGAAACATCATTTTTTTCCTGCTTTTTTTCAGGGCCAAAGAAGAGACTATCCATGGAAGGTAATGGAGCTGTCACCGAGGAGAGAGAAGTGAAATTCATGGTTCTCTTGTGAGGCAAAGACATCTGTGTTATTGCACCCTAAGCCAATAGTTTTTAAAACAAAGTCATAAAACAAGCTACTGTATATAAAAGAGGTGGAAGCTACACAGGGCTCCCCTCATGCTGTGTGGGCTTCCGAAAAGACACAAACCTTAAAAAAAAAAAAAGGCCAGGATGACGATGAGTGACGACAGGACACAGCCCTGGGGTAGAGGTTGGAGCTGAGAAGCTGGGCCCTCCAGGGCTGCTGCTTCCCTCAAGAAGGAAGGGGCCTGTTTGCACTTCAGGTCAGAGAGACACAGCTGTGCCTGAGAGAAGGCATGAGGTGGCAGGGACAATGAGGGACAGGAAAGGTGCACAGCCCTGTGCCACCATTGTCACAAGCCCTGGAGATGTCACTCTTAGACAAGAACGTCCCTGGAGATGTGACCACCGTGTGCACCTGTGCTGAGCACCAGCGCCTTCCCGGGTTTTCACAAACATCCACCTGGTCAATTTCCGAACCAGTGTCCTCATTTTCAGATGAAGAAATGTCAGCTTGGAGGGATCACTTGGTTGGCCAATGTCACGGTGCAGGGCTACTGACCTCAAATTCAGTGTCATTTTTTTTTCTTTTTAATAACTCCTTTTCTTTCCACCTTCTTTGTCAAGATAGGTCTGACTATTTCTAAAGCCCATCCCCCTCCAATGCGCGGGATGTACCGATCCAGTAGAAAACCACGAGAGGCACTGATGTACATTGTATGTTAGCAGGGCCTGCTGAGATCTTGTCTACAGCCTGCTGGCTTGACTAGGAAGACATCAACAAATGGACCAACTATCCAGATGGTGAGTTGTCCTCATGGTTTGTTTCTAAGGGGTACAGTTTGGGCCTTAGAATCACAGAGTTCAGAGTTAGAGGAGGCTTAATATAGCCTCCCCTGAGCATGAGGATCTGCCCCTGATGCTCTGAGAGGTGATTATCCAGGTTCTGTGTACTAGAGAGTGCACAGAGCCTGCCCTCACAGACCCTGTGAAAGGCACCGGTCACCCTTTTGTACCAGGTAATTCCGCCCAGTGACCTGGGTCTGGATGAACATCAGAAATGCAGCAATCCATATATATGTGTTAGCATACGGTATTCCTTTTTCTCTTTCTGATTTACGTCACTCTGTATGACAGTCTCTAGGTCCATCCACCTCACTACAAATAACTCAATTTCATTCCTTTTTATGGCTGAGTAATATTCCATTGTATATATGTGCCACATCGTCTTTATCCAGTCATCTGTTGATGGACATTTAGGTTGCTTCCGTGTCCTGGCTATTGTAAATAGTGCTTCAGTGAACATTGTGGTACATGTCTCTTTTTGAATTATGGTTTTCTCGGGGTATATGTCAAGTAGTGGGATTGCTGGGTCATATGGTAGTTCTATTTTTAGGTTTTTCAGGAACCTCCATACTGCTCTCCATAGTGGCTGTATCAATTTATGGAATCTAAAAAAAAATGGTCGTGAAGAACCTAGGGGCAGGACAGGAATAAAGACACAGACCTTCTAAAGAATGGACTTGAGGACACGGGGAGGGGGAAGGTTAAGCTGGGACAAAGTGAGAGAGTGGCATGGACATATACACACTACCAAATATAAAACCAATAGCTAGTGGGAAGCAGCCACATAGCACAGGGAGATCAGCTCGGTGCTTTGTGACCACCTAGGGGGGTGGGATAGGGAAGGTGGGAGGGAGACGCAAGAGGGAGGGGATATGGGAACATATGTATATGTATAGCTGATTCACTTTGTTATAAAGCAGAAACTAACACACCATTGTAAAGCAATTATACTCCAATAAAGATGTTTAAAAATTAATTAATTAATTAATTTTTAAAGAAACAAGAAATGCAACAATCTATAGACTGGCCAGTGACATCTGACCCAGCATAAAAAGATGAGGTGAGCTCACATCCTTTGAGGAATGGGATTAGGAAAAATGTTGGTGGGCGGGGGCAGGGACTGCCCATTAATAGGCTGGTTTTAGGGAGTTACGTCTGGTTAAAGCCAGAGCCATAGTGACAAGCCAGAAACCATTGTAACTGAAGTTCTGAGGAGCAGAAACTTTGAGAAGGAAAAGAAGCTAGTGGGATGCAGAGTAGAATGCAGGAGACCAGTGAAGTACAGCTGACTCAGTCTAGAGGGGACTCCCCAGGGTCACTAGGGTTGTCTGACCCCAGCTAAGGTCAGTATGAGCGGGACCTGGGTGGCTTCATACAGTTGCACAGGTTGTGCACTTCACAGAAAATGACTTGGGCTCCTCCTCTGGTGGTGGCACCAAGGGATCTCTGCCTGATTTCCAGGACCCAGGGCTACACACTGGAGAACTGTGTTTGAGCCCCTAACTCTGCCTCTAACTGGGTGACTTTTGATGAAGTCTGTCCACTCTTAGGGCTCAGTGTTCTCCATCTATGAAATGGAATAGCAGTGCCAATCCCACCTACTTCAATGTAGTCGGGAAGAAAAGAGGAGATGCAGATGAGAAAGGGCTTGCAAAGAGATTTTTTTTAAACACACAACTATAAGAACGTCCTTTCTCTTAAAAAAAAATCACCTGTGATGATAGTTCAGACAGGAAATGAGTGGAATGAGTCTCCTGGGAAGAGGGTGGACACAGCTCATAGAAGACAAGCTTCTTCCCTGGCATCAGGACAAGTGGTACAGTAGACACTGGGTGCCCCACCCACTCTCCAGGGTACTGGCTTTCAGTGCCCCTTCTCTGGAGAACTGCCCTTTACCATGGGAGCTACCGCCCAGAAAGCTGTGTGCCCTATCTCCCATCACCATGGCAGCCACAACCACTGCCTGATTAATATAAAAGGCCAGGCAGGGCTTCCCTGGAGGCGCAGTGGTTGAGAGTCCGCCTGCCGATGCAGGGGACACAGGTTCGTGCCCCGGTCCGGGAAGATCCCACATGCCGCGGAGCAGCTGGGCCCGTGAGCCATGGCCGCTGAGCCTGTGCGTCTGGAGCCTGTGCTCCACAACGGGAGAGGCCACAACAGTAAGAGGTCCGCGTACCGCAAAAAAAAAAAAAAAAAAAAAAAAACAAAGGCCAGGCATTGGCCTCCAGTTGTAGTTTACACTCCAGCACGCTCTCCCCATGGATCCAAGACTAGACCATCCCTGAGACCCTATCTTGTTGGGATCTTCCTCCTGCTCTATCCTGCGCCCTCTGTCTCCTACAGGCTTCAGCTCAGAATGCTCCCTCAGGAGCCATTTTCACAGGAACCCCTGGCTCAGGCTCTGCGTTTGGAGAGCCCAGCTCAGAGCAGCAGTGGGCTTGGAACTGAGCATATGAATCAAATCCTCATGCAGTGAGAATCCTGCTCACAACTCAGCCACCATACAGGGCTATGGGGTAGGGGATCAGGAAACAAACTCTGGAGCCTAGATTTTCAGGCAGGAGACATATTCAGGGGTGTCACTGGAGTCAACCAGTACTGCAGGGAGGAGAGCAGGACTGAGCAGGAGAGGTTGAACTGGGATCCAGTCATGCCCAAGACTTGGCCAGAGCCACAGGGAGCTCTGGAGCTGGGATGGACCTTTGGAATTGCCTAACTTTGTACACCCATCTGACTCATCACTGGAATGGGCTTCCCCGTGGGCTGTTGTATGACCCTGGGGAGGCAACTGTCCTCAACAGAGGGCAATTCTTGGAGAGGAATTCAGCTGAGAGCTGTCTACTGCCAACATTCCCAGCAGCTGGAGGAATGGGTCCCTTGGTCCTGAAGGGCCTGCCTGGGTATCTGTCATGTCCTCCCATCCTAGGGTGAGCACAGCATTCCCCCAGAGTCAGATGCTGCTGAGTGTAAAGGATTCAGAGGTTTTGCAGCAGTAGCTCCAGTGCATAGCTCAGTATCTGCTGCCAAGCATCGCACGTGAATCAGGTGTGGAGTCTGTACTTGGAAAGGCTGCCACGTGGGATGGGGCTGGCAGGATGGGGCCAATACCTTGGCCACACTGGCTGTAAGTCTGCAGAATATGGGGGCCCTTCTGTGGACCCACCTGCCTGTATAGATACTGAAGGGATGCCAAGAAGTGAGTGAGTGATCTCCCTCTGCTCCACTGCAGTAGATTTTTTTTCCAGTATTTTCCCAATATCCACATGCAGGATCTTTTCCTGTACACCCTCATGAAGGGTATTCTGAAGGAGTGTGAGGGAAAAAAAGAAGAATCTTTGTAATGTATCTTAGTAACATTTAATTAGCCTTGGATTACTTATTAAGTGGCAGTTATTCCTACTACGTCTGTCACAGATGAACGACTACATACTGTCCATGGTTTAGGGACCTAAAGTTCTCCACCAAGTGTGACAAATTCCCATTATGTCCCCAGTGTTGGGCTTTGCATTTGTAGTTTGGGCATAGGTAACCGGTCCCCTCCACACAGCCAGACGTTTCCCTGTCGACCTGGCAATGAAGTAGGATTGGATCAACCTTACTTCTGGTAAAAACAGAGAACTCATTAGTGAAGAATTAGTGACACTTTTTTTTTTAACTTTGGTTTTAATTAATTAATTAATTTTATTTGACCATGCCGCACGGCTTGCAGGATCTTAGTTCCCCAACCAGGGATTGAACCTGCGCCCTCAGCAGTGAAAGTGTGGAGTCCTAACCACTGGACCACCAGGGAATTCCCAGCGACACATTCTTGATGGGGTGCCCCCTACCGGTGGGAGGGATTCAAGCCACTGAAACTGACAGAATGCCTCCAGGGCAACATCCTCGGAAGTGAATGCCATCCATCTGAGTCTTGTGGAAGTCCCACTAGAAGTCCCACTAGAAGTCCCTTGGCGATCACAGTCTTCAAATTTTTCTTTTACTGCTTGGAAAACAGACTTCAGAGAGGAACTGGACGTGGCCACAGACCAGGGCTACGACCCTGAAACTTCTCAGTATTCAGGAAGCAGGCCCTAGGTATAGAAGTAGGAAAGATTCCCCCAGGCGTCTTTCTGTTTTCACATGCCTCCCCAATGATGCCCTTGACATATGAGCTGAAGAGCTCGGCAATATCTTGCCAGCCCACTGTGCCAGGTTAAGACCTCCCCACTCATCACCACCCCAAAGGTCAAGGTGATACATGGATAGGCAGGTGCCCTATTCCTCAAGTCTTCTGGTACCTAAAATCTCATCTTTTGACTTTTTCTACTGAATTCATCATGCCCTTTTTCAAATGCATACCACGCCAACATAAGCCACTAACTCTTTTAGCATAAGTGAGCTTTCCAATTCTTTTCATACAATGTGTTTAAAAACAGTAAGCTAAGGTCTCCTAGAGGTCAGACATGGGTTGGGAAGTGGGATCCCAAGCCTGTCCTGGAGGAGCAGCTGGTCCCGAGAGAGGACTTTCAGGCCACCGAGAAGGGAAGAGGGCAGGCAAAGAGAGGATGGGGAATGAGTGTCTCCAGAGAATGCGGCCAACGACAAGGAGGAAGGCAACTGGAGGCTGCAGAAGCATCCTGGGCTGTTTCTACCAATCTCATCATTTTGTACACCTGAAACTCAGAGCTTTGGTACAGCTGAAAACGAAGCAAATCTGCAAAGGACATGTAAACAAAACCACAACCAGAAAACTCATTAAATTTAAATTGAAGGGCTTCCCTGGTGGCGCAGTGGTTGAGAGTCCGCCTGCCGATGCAGGGGACACGGGTTCGTGCCCCGGGCCGGGAAGATCCCACATGCCGCGGAGCGGCTGGGCCCGTGAGCCATGGCCGCTGAGCCTGCGCGTCCGGAGCCTGTGCTCCGCAGTGGGAGAGGCCACAACAGTGAGAGGCCCGCGTACCGCAAAAATAAAAAATAAAAAAATAATAAAAAAAAAAAAATTAAATTGAAAATATTAAAACCAACCAAATATAAATCTACAGTATGAATTTAGCATGATTGACTTGTCCTCCTCCAAAGCATAAGGCTATTCACAGTGTCCAGGTAGCTGTAGTTACCACTGAGCGTGTTATATTGTGTCTGAGGGTTCTCCTTGTTGTGAGTCCTTGGAAGGTTCCCCCCAGCGAACACAGTGAAACATGTCCAGTGCCCTGTGGGTCACGTGACCTATCTTTGGAAAAGATAACTCCTTATCTACGTCAAGTTCTCTCCGCTCCTCTTATTAGTCTGCCACAACTGGGATTGTACTCCTTTGGCAAATTGATCAAACTGTAAAATCTGACACCACATGGTGGCAGGCAAAATGGGCTTAACATAATTTGCGTGAACATAACTTACTACACAGTTCACAAATAATAGATGTTTATGATCCAGCAGTTAAAAGTTAAGAGCAGTGGCCACTCAGGCCACCAAGTGCCCATCACTTCACAAAATGGCCCTGGTGCCACAGGCACTGAACTTTCCCAGACTGGAGCTCATTTCAAATGCACTAAAGCACAGAACAATTCGGAGGAGACTTAGCCTATCCCTGTGTGTGTGTGTGTGTGGGGGGTGCGTGCGCACGCACATGCTTGCACAGAATCACACTAGAATTGCTCTAGCTCCTGCATCAGGGCACGTGGACTGTGTATGTGGGAGCAGAACCACCTACAGTGGCGACTGCTCATTTTTTGATCTAACAATGCCCCTGGTTGTTGCCAAAGAACCACCATCTCTGCCATTTCACACCTCTTGTCCTCAGCCCCTCACCTTACCTGACGACATGACACGTTCACAGACGACATGTTTGCGGGGATGGCGGAGACTAAAGAGATCCCGGATGGAGCGCCCCGCCAGCAGCTCAGGGCTGCTTCAGAGAAGCTGGAGCAGAAAGGATGGCGGCCAGCATTTAGCTCTGCCCTTAGCTGCTTCTCATTAACGAGCTCTCTAGTGGACATCTTCACAGCAGCCCTCTGACTCCCAGTCTTTGTCATCCCACCCACAGCAACCTCTGTTAGTCTATAATAACAGCTTATTTAAAAAGAGCAGCATCCACTTGTTTGCACTGTTATCATCGGTGTCTGGCTTCTATTCCCTGAAGACTTGGGAAAGGTGTGCGACCTACTTCCTCCGGAGCTTCCCTTTGCTGAACCTGCTTCCAGATCTGGGGAAAAGACAGGCACGTCTTTAGCAAACACTCACAGTGTAATTGCCAGGCAGTTTTATGGTCGACAACAGTAAAATACAGCAGTTGGCGGCACGGTGGGTTCATTAGTCAATAAAGCATTGCCACGCGTTTTATGGAATTGTAACCCTATTTTACCCTGATGTGGACCTTCTGGAGCCCACCTCCATATAAATCTGAGTGATTCATTTAGCATTCAAAGTCGGGTAAAAGGAGGATTTGGTCCAATTCCAATGCAACCCTGCTCCATTAGCTATCTCTATTATTATGTGCCTTTGCCCCCCTCTTGTCAGTGGGGACATTTTGATAAAAGCTCACATTGGAAATAAATCAGGGAGTGAATGGCAGGAGGTGCACGAACCAGCTTTCCTATTGGCCACCCACTTATGTATAGGCTCATTCTGCTCCCCAGATGCCCCCGGAGCATCACCTAGCCTGGTGAAGAAGTCAAATGGGCAATCTCCCAGCTGCGCTGTGTCCAGCTGGCAAATTTATAGAAGCGACTCATTTTTCTAATATCTGACTCAAAATAAATTTGACACGATCTAATTCATGTTAGAACACTGTGAAAAGCATTTCATTGTTGAGGTTGTTTATTTAGGGACTGAAAATTAGCCCTATCACTAACATGTCCACCCCAAAAGTCAGCTGGATACTAAAAGTAAAAATAACAATAGGATGTAAGTCAATATTATTCATTCCATATCTGTTTAAAATATCACAAATAATTTGCTAAATTAAAAACTCATATCCTGGTTGTAAGCAACATTCTCATATGGGTTGGGTCTGAGATAATCTAAGCAAGAAGGTGGATTTAAAAGTTGTAAGGAACAATAAATAGAAAAATACTGATCAAATATTATGAAAATATGGATACTGGTGAAAACCATTCCATTTGCCTTTAGGAAATGCTATTTTTAAGGTATAGGAAATGTGAAACTTATTTCTGAGATCTGGGGTCCATTATCTACTAATTATTTTTAAAAACTGTTAGAAAATAGAAGGAAAATACTAAAAATTAAGGCACACCCAAAGAAGAGTATGATAGGAAGATTGAGGAATTTCAAAAAACCAGCATCAAGTATATGCTTTGACCTGCCTGGCCAAGTAGGTTGACACTGAGCCTTTCTTTTTACCCATTCCTGGTCAGAGAGCCCCAGAGGGTCTGGTTATTTCCAAGACTTTGACACAGAGCCCCACTGCTGCATGTTGGGGTGCCATTTGGCTTTTCGACTCCATTAATCACGTGTTTGCTTCCTCAGACTGGCCTTTCAGGCCAGTGCTCCCGTTCAGAAACAGCCACAGCAGCATCTCTGGGAAAGCATCTGCTAAGGACACCACAGATGCACTGTTTGTTTCAGACGGTTCTCCTATTCTCCAGGCAGCTGACAGTTCGACAAAGTGAATAAGGAACACACATGGGCAAAGAACAGAAGAGATTTTTTTCTAGCCAGTGAGCACCATAAGAAAGTCTGTTCCATAGACCCGTGTCCTCACCTCCCAGAGCAGTTCCTCAAGGAGAAGGCTGCCAGGCAGGGCGAGACTGTGGGTTTTAGCGGTCCAAACAAAGCTGGTATGGCCGTGCAGACCAGAGGCACCCGGATACAAGGAAGTGCTAACTTTACTGCAGTTTGGGGTGTCAATTTCCAGAAGGTGGTGTCTGTTGCCCTGCCAGCCAGACCACAAGAAGCAAAGCCCTGTGTGCAGGCAGCCGGGCAAGAGCAGTTGTCTTCCTCTGCCTCTTTATTCCCGCTTCTGCCACATGCAGCCCTGATGCCTATAACTAAAAAACACAAGTTCGTAATTTAATTTGAGGGCATCAGTTGGCAAATGCTCATTAAACAATTGGGTCTTTGCAACCGCTATCTTTAGATTTTTTTTAATTGACCTATTATTTTGCTTGCTCTGGCTGCTGGAACCCCCACTGCACACAAGGAGATACGCACTACCTGGACTTTCTTTGATGAATAGTTTTAATTAAAAAATTCCGTACCATAAGTATGTTAATGTTACAAACATACCAAAGGTATGCAGTCATAAATTTTAAAACACATTTAAATTAATCTATAAATATGCCACAAAATTGACAGGTTATATTTAAGCAGGGGGATGTGGCATAGATAGCTAATGATGACAATTAAGAATCGTGTAAAATAAATGCAAATCAATACTCAGAACAGTTTGGAGAAAAGGGAAAAAGAGAGGAACTAAAACAACATGTAGTTTGTCTTTTAGAGGAAAAATTAGTAGCTGCTTGTATCCTGAAATGTCTGCTGTAGTGAAGGTGGGGAAGCTGGTAGCATTCTTTTCTCATTGTCATGGGTCATAAAAATTCCTGGGGCCCTGCTGGGGTGACAAAAGGGACCTGCTTGGATCCAGTTGGTCTGGGAGGAGGATGGCTCTGTTTTAATTCCCTAAACAAAACCTACACCTTACCAGTTATACATCTGAAAGGAAACCATCAAAGGTTCCTAGGTGCTGACATGTAGACATAATTTTTTGCACTTTTAATGATTTGTTTTCAGCATTTTAAGCTCCATGACAAGTCATGGGGGTGCTCATATACTAGGAGGCAGGAGGCTTCTGGGGTCAAGACGACCCGCTAGCTGCCTGCGCTGTGGGCACTTCATACCCTCCACTCAATGGGGGCAACCCGCCCGGGGCCTCTGTGAATATCCCCGTACAAAGCGCCATCTGCAAGGAGATGTGTGTGCCGCTCCCACTAATTCACAGAGCGCTCTGCTCAGCCAAACCAGGAGCTATGCACTAACCTTCATTACTACATTCATATTAAAAGACAACTCCACGTCTTTCAATCATGTAGGTCCCTCTAATTAAGGCTTATTCACTTTTTTCCCCTAATTAGGTATTCTTTGTTGCATAATGTTTGCACTAATCTTTTGGAATCTTTCTCAGTATCCAGTCATTACAGGCTCCCCTCGAATTCAACCAAAGCAGGTTATTTTTTCTGCTAATTATATTCTCATTTACAGATGGGCGCCTCTTCTGATTGGCTCTGTGCACCAGTTGCTATGACTTCATTAGTTGCGTCTCCTGACCCTGTTATTTCTTATGACAGGACTTGCTCCTTGTGTCCTGTGGCTCCAGATCCCAGGGTCACTTCTCGCCAGGGTTGAAATAGTGTCAAACACACGGGGGTTTGGGGGGTGGGCATGACTGCTGCAGTCGCTAATTACTACACATAGCCACTGTGTACAGACTACACACACTACACATCACCACTGCTGCTGGGGCCTTCCCTTCCTCCTCTTTTTTTTTTTTTTTTTTTTAAATGAATGTTTTAAAGGTGTCATTAACAGGATAGTTTCATTTAAAAAAAAAAAAACGTGCCTGGTTAAAAAAAAAAAAAAAAAGAAAGAAAGAAAGCTAAGTGTGTCTCCCTGCTAGGGCTCCCAAAGAAACCATCCTTCAAGAACCAAACCTCACAACGTTTAGTTTTGTATGGGGCAGCCACTGTGTGAGCAGGGGACTCAGACTTCAACTGAATTATTGCCAATCTCAAAACAAGTTGAATTTTAAAACCTTGAAAGTGATGCTAGTAGAATAGTCTCATTCCAGGGAGACACAAATAAAATAAATAAAAATCAAGCAAATTTAAAAATAATAATAATTATATGAAACCACAACAAACTAACACAAATTGTCGTTGTCAAAAAATAGCAAGATGAAGCTCTCTGGGCAACCAAATTAAAAAAAAAAAAAAGAGTTTACCTGATTAGACAAGATATGCATATTAAGAGATCATTAAAACGAATGAATTACATTTGCGTACCAAGGCTATCTTTTTAATAAGCAGAGTAGAGTAATGGGACGTGAAAACTGGGGGGTTCCCAAAGCAGACAGTGTGTTGTGATCCCCACTTTTAAATTCTAGGCCATCAGAATAACCTAGTTTCCTGGAATCAGAGACCAAGGAAGAATCAAGCCTGCAGAGTTTAAATGCAAGTTAGTTAATATGAAAAATGCTGTATCTAGTTGTTTGCAAAATTACTTTTGTTGATTAAAAGGCTCTTCAGAACTTCCGGCTGGTGAAAGGGTTTTAAATTGTCTAATGCTGATTGTGATTGCTATGCAGAAAAAAGGCAGTGCAAAGCAAACCATTATATCACTGAATCTTTGTTAAGCAGGCCTTGAAAGTGTCTGACAGCATAATTAATCTTGTGATATGAACAAAGAAACCAACTCAATAGTATTGAAGATGCTTATTAAAAATACTAAATACCTTTTTCCACTTAAAAACCTTTTGAAACAGTGTGGGAAGTGGCATTACCTTTTTGTTTTTGCAGCATTTTCAAGTAAAATTGATACTAGGGTCTACAGCGCAGCAGCAAAATTGTGAAGTGGACAACAATAAGAATTAGTTAAAAAAAACAAAACAAAACATGATCCCCGACCAAGGATGCTGGCTGGGCTCACCAACCTGGCAGTTGCAGGTTCTGACAATGCCCCCTGGCAACAATGCCACTTGCCAAAGTTGAAGGAGAATAAATGGTTGACAAATCCTACTTTGATACCAAAAACGTACACAATCTGGGGCTTTTCCCAAAACTGCTCTTTTTGTTCTTGGGGATCTCAAGGGAGGGCTGTTCATACAACCATTTATGATTCCAAAGAGTTTTGGAGGCACAGGACATATTTGGATTATTTCGGGTTCCTTTTTATTAAGGAGTTTGGGGTCCAGTTATCAGGGTTTCCTGGGTCCCCTGGGGAACTCAGCCATGCCTACATCCTGGGGAAGTGACCCAAGGAGGCCCCAAGGAGCCACCAGCAATATTTCTAACCTGTGTGTGTGAGACAATGGTGCATTCACTGCATGCAGGCAGCATAACTGTGGGGGCGGGGCAGGGGCTTTGGTGAGCAGGGGTTTGGGCTTCCTCTTATTGGCTGGAATTTTTACCTGAGATGGTGACTGATATGTGACACTTTGCAGTTGGCAACTGCAGTGTGACTAAAAACCACATAATTTCAGTGCATATAGCAATAAGCCTTTATTGAGCTCACACAACTGTGGGGTTGACTGATCTTGACTGGTCAGCTTCCCTGACCTTGGCTGAACTGGCTCCACTCCTGCATCTACAAGTCAGCTGGACTCAACTGACCTGAGCTGGACCTAACTGGGGCAACTCGGCTCCACGAGTCTCTCATCCTCATTGGTCCAGATGTGTTCTTCTTATGGTGATGGCAGAAAGGCATGAGACCAATGGAAGCATGGGAGGGCTCCTAAGCCCTAGGCTTATAACTGGGAGCTAATGCCATGGAGTGCCCGGAAATAGTCACTGGAACAGAAAGTTTTGCAAAAGGGGTCAGGGAAAGGACTGAAAGAGACACCTCATTGCATCCTGCACTTTTTGGTTAAAGAAAGTATTAACATCTAGCTATAGCTTAAACTTTTGTGAACCAAGAATGAAAGGCAATTTCTTTCCCTTAGTATTGAGGAAAATAAATTGGAATAAGCTATTAGTTTTCCCTGATGCTGATAATCGGAAGAGAGATCAGTGAGAAGACTATAGATTGGAAGGTGATGGTTTAAACCATCATCATTCGTGGTTGATATGCTCATCTACCAAACAAACACATTAAAAAAAAAAACCATAATCAACAGAATTAATAGGAAAGTTCAGCAAGATAGCTGGATAGACCACCAAACTACAAAAATCAATAGTGTTTCATTTTATCAACTATAACCAACCAGGAAATATAATTAAAGAAATAAAATATCACTCACAATGGCCACAACACATAAAGTTTACAGAAATAATACTTCAAAAACTCTGATGATAATGTTATAATATGATAAACATGGTCACATTCAAGCATGCCAATTCTCCTGTACCTAAATTTCATTCAAGTCAAACATAAATTGCAGTTGGATTTTTGAGAAAATTTTCAAATTTGCTCTAAAATTTAAATTTACTTTAAAATTACTCTAAAATTCAGTGAAATAAAGATATAAAATAGCTAATTCAGTAACAAAAAGGAGATTAAAGACTTAAGAGTTGTTGTACCAAATGTAAAGCCATATTGCAAAGTCATAGCAGTATAAACAGTGTGGTATTGGCAAAGACTAAATAGACCAGTGGACAGATAGTATCACAGATCTAAAGAGAGAGGCTACATTTATTAGTAGGTGTTTTTGAGAAAACTAGATCACTCCACAGAGAAATATAAAAGGAGATATCTACTTAATATCACACTTGAATGGACTCCACATGGGTTGAAATGTGAAAAGGTGAGATGTGAATATGAATGGTAAAAATAAATAATTATTAGAAGAAAATATAATATTGCTGTGACATAGGGAGAGAGTATTTTCTAAACAAAATTTGAAAAACTCAAAAGATAGGCAACAATGTCTGACAGATTTGCTCAGTTCAAAATTGAAGGCCTCTGGGGGACTTTCCTGGTGGCACAGTAGGTAAGAATCCACACTCTCAGTGCAGGGGGACCGGGTTCAATCACTGGTCAGGGAACTAGGTCCCACATGCATGCTGCAAATAAGAGTGTGCATGCCACAACTAAGGAGCCCTGGAGTCGCAACTAAGGAGCCCACCTACCGCAACTAAGACCAGGTGCAACCAAATAAATACATAAATATTAAATTTTTTTTAATTGAAGGCTTTTGGTTCACTGGAGGACACCTCAGATCAGTTAATAAACCAAGGACAGAATGGGAGAAAAACTTGTAATATTTTAAACTGAGAAGGGTCGAATACCTAGACAGTAATCCCAAGAGAAAATGGTCAAATTCTATGTTCAGGCAATTTACAGAAGAGGAATCTCCAAAAGCTGAAAAGTATAAAAGGAGAGGCTGAAAATCTGTAGTTATCAGAGATATGCAAATTCAAACAAAGAAGATACCTTTTTTTACCTAATGCATTGACAAAAATTGGACTGCTAGAAAATCCCCAGTGTTTGCAGGGATGAGGGAATACAAGACACTTATGCTGTGCTGGTGCGTCCATGACTACTTAGTCCTATTAAACGTACATACTGCCCACAACTCAGTTCAGTTCCCTGGCAAATAGATGCTGAGAGTGCACAGTGCATGCTGGGAATTTCCTGAAGAGCATGCTCAGAATCAATGTCCCGGGGAGTGAAATTGATAAGAGAGGTTGAACTGGAATGCAGTCACCACAAAGACCTCACCTGTCACATTATTCTACAGGAAGCTCCAGAACTGGAATGGCCCTGGACCTTGAGTGAGGCAGCTCTCTTAGTCCCCTGGGGAGGGACTCAGTGGAGAGGGCAGCCAACCCTCCTAGCAGCTGGGACTCCATTGGTCCTGAATAGCCTATCTGGGTGGCCTACTCTAGTAACCACTGTACCTTACAATCCAGGAATCCTAGCAATGGACCCACCTTCCAAAGGACACATGGGTATTGGTCACAGCATTAGTTGTGGGGGCAGGAGTTGGGAGCCTGTATGTCTAGTCTTGGGAAGATGGGTAAAATATAGAGACGTGAAGTAATTCAAAGCAATGGATTATATGTACACATAGCAATATGGATCTTAACGTTTATGTAAATTAAAATACTCTGATAACAATATGCACTTGTCTAGCATGGAGACTAAAGAACAGATATCACTAAACGCACTGCAGTGGTTGTCTATGGGGTAAGGGAATGGGGTTAAAGAGAATAAGTAAATAGACAAATCAAAAGGTAGGTTTTGCATAGATGAATGGTAAAAATATGCGGTAAATTGAGGATTACAATGATCTCAACCCTCTGCTCTGGGGTCCCGGAAGATAAAAAGAAGGCGGTGTAGGGTCAGAAATTTCTAATCATTATTTAGATCAACCTCCAGATCATTCCACATGCCTTTTTTTTTCCACATCTAATCCACATAAGTCTCTCATGGAGTTGTGGTCCAGCTGGTATATCTATTTTCCAGGGAAGCAGGACTAGGGATTATTTTCCAGATGTTTTGGATTTAGGTTTTCATACTTGAATCTAATTGAGGGTTTGTGAAGAGCACAAAGAAAGAAGTTTAAGTTCTTCACACTTTTGGAGTTCATTTGAAGAGAATAAATTCAAGCACGGGCTCAGAAAAGATGCTGCCAATGGAAAGTAGGCATGGAGACAATCAGGAGTTCGGAGAGGCGGTGGCTCCAGCAGGGAGGGAAGGCATTCCTGGAGCGAACACAAGTGAAAAGTACAGTCTTACAATGAGGTGGAGAAACAACGTTCAAGAGATGCTCAAGTATTTTTAAATTGTGAAACTGCCAAAGAGAATTTGAGGCAGAATGTATACGGTCCACATGGAGAAAGGTTTTTTTATAGAAAAATCCAGTTTCTAGGATATTCTTATCACAGTGTTGGGAAGCAGGAAATAAGTTCAGAACAATGGCTTTGTGCAACTCTTAATGCCAAGAGTCCAGCCTCCAGTCTCAAAGTCTGGGCTCTTGAAAGTGAGAAAGTATATACAAGAAGATGTGTGAGTAGGCAGTCTGGGTTCTAGCACTGATGGCCACAGCTATGTTCTGTTATCTCAGATGAGTCCTGTCCCTCTTTGGATGTCAGCTTGCTCATCTGTAAAAGAAAAAGGTTAACTTTTATTTTCCCCCCTGAGTTTGATGTAAGAGAGTGAGGTAAGAAAGTGTTGATAATATCTCTGCTCCTGCTGTCAGGGAGATGCAGCAAAACATCCAAGCCCCATCATATAAGCAACTGATGGGATTCTTTGCTTAAAAGGAGGAGGAGGGGGAGGAAAGGAATAGGACTGGGAGGCGGTTGGTGCAGGAGGATAAAAAGAAGGAAAAAGAAAAATAATAATTTAAATAGAGTGTCTGGGAGCATTTGCCATCCCTTCAGTTTGTTGTAGTGTGAGCATTCACTACTGTAGTATATGTCTAGGGTTTTAAAATAAATAAATATATATTTAAAAACTTATATGACCTCAATGCAATCCAGTTAAGTCATCTGCTGCTTAACTAACATAGCAACAATTTATTCCAACACTGGTGGAAAAAAATGGCCCTCTTGGACTTACTGAAAACTGGCATATTTGTACATGGATGTACAACTGAATGATTTAATGGACTTTTAAAGGAAATTTGAATTAGACGTTTTTCGTTTTGCTTATATGCCTTATTGAGCACGTGGCGTTACAATTGCCCCAGCATCTGATATCCCTTTCTACATTTGAGCTCTTCCTCACGTTTATGAGACAGAGCCTGACTGCCTTCATAGAGATTGAAATGACAAGCTATTTTCCTAACTTCTTTTGCAGATAGGGCACAGGGACATGAGTCTGTGGATTAAAGCTTAATGAAACCATGAAGTGGGGACTGTGTGTAATCATTCTAGATTGATTGATTGGTGGTAGCAACAAGTGTCCACATCTTATTTCCTGAAGCACCAGTAGTGCAACATGAGGGGTGGATGTGTAGGGTCTGTGGTGTTGGCAGTATTAGCCGTAAGGTCTGGGCTCAGCAGTTGTGACCACAGTGTGTCTGTGGAGTGATTGGGGCTTCCTTTCCAGTCACACAATCCTTAAAACCAGCTCTACAGTGCTGCTGGATATAAAGGTTTCTCAAAATCCTTCTAGGAATTTTTTTTTTTGGTTTTGTATTATTCTGATTTTACTTCTAACTCTTGAAGATAAGAATCCTGATGGGGGATATTAGAACTTAACTCCCATGTAAGATGCAGTGCTATGACTTTAAATGCCTGATTTAATTTACCAGTGAGGCCATCTGGACTTGTTTTCATTGTGAGAAGTTGTTTAATTCCATTTTGTTGTTGTTGTTGTTGTGTTTCATATAGAGAGAGCTTTTAAAATCCTCTATTTCTTCTTTTTATTAAATTAATTTTTATTGGAGCATAATTGCTTTACAATGTTGTGTTAGTTTCTACCGTACAGCAAGATGAATCAGCTATATATATACATATATCCCTCTTTTTTTAGATTTCCTTCCCATTTAGGTCATTAAGTAGAGTTCCCTGTGCTATACAGTATATTCTCATTAATTACTTATTTTATACATAGTATCAGTAGTGTATATAGGTCAATCCCAATCTCCCAATTCCTCCCACCTTCTATTTCTTCTTGTGTCTATTTTGGTGATTTATATCTTTTAATGTCTTTCATTTCTTCTGAATTGCTGAAATTATTTACATTAAATTGGTATAATATTTCCTTTATTATTTTTTAAATGTCTATGGGATCTCTGTGATGCCCCTGCTTTCATTCCTATTATTTCATTCTTATTACTGTCCATCTGTGTCTTCTTTTTTAGCTTTATTGTTCTATCTAGAAGATTGATGATTTTATTAATCTAGTCAAAGAACAACTTTTGGTTTTATTGATTATTTTCTAAAGTTTGTAAATTTCTTTTTTTTATTGATTTCTTTTCTTTATTATTTCATGTTTACTACCTATTTGGGTTTAATCTGCTTTTTTTTTTCTAGCTCCTTCTCTTATTTTAGATCCTTTTTCTCCATAAAATAAGAATTAATGGCTATACATTTTCCTGTAAATAACTGCTTTAGCTACAACTGATAAATGCAGTATGTTGTGTTTTCATATCCATTCAGTTCTAACTATTTTTGATTTTTCTCTTTTGATTTCTTTTTGGATCCACAAGTTTCTCAGAGACATTTTTTCCAAATGTTTAGAAATTTTTCAGATATCATATTATTGATTCCTATTATATTAGGAATATATCCTATATGATTCCAGTCCTTTCAAATGTATTCACATTTTAAAAATCACTCAGCATGCTATCTATCTTGGTGAATGTTCTATGTGCAATTGAAAAAAAAATGTATTTTGCTATTATTGGGTGAAATATTCAATAAATATGGATTAACTCCTATTGATTGACAGTTACTAAAGATTTCTGTATCCTTATAGATTTTAAAATTCTTCTGTCAGTTACTGAGAGAGGAGTGTTAAAATCTTCAATTATATTTTGTATTTGTCTTTTTTCCTTCGAATTCAACAATTATTTGCTTTATGTACTTTGAAGATATATTTTTAGGTACATACATGTTTGTTGTGTTTTTTGAAGATTTGAGCATTGTATCCTTTAAAAATATCTCTATCTCTGGTAATATTCTTGCACAGAAGTCTACTTCGTCTTTTAATTTAGTCCTATGTAAGTCTCCTTATAATTAATTTCTGCATAATATACCTTTTTCTAACTCTTTCTTTTAAGCTATTTGTGTCCTTATTTTTAAAGTAGATTACTTATAGGTAGATATTAATCTTTGATATTAGGTAACAAAAAATAGAATTCCAAGGAATTCTTGGATATTTCTTAAATCAGCTATCCAATATTTTTCATTACACTGTTTTTTGTTTGTTTGTTAGTTTTTTTTGGTGAAGTACACATTTATACATATATTTTTCAATAACATGTAGAAATAATCTCCATTTGAAAAGGGAACATTAACACAAAATAAATGTCATACAAAATTTATAAATTTGAAAAAGAAAACAAAATAATACCATAAAATTTAAAAGTTATCATTCTTAAAAAATTGTCTTTCAAATATATTTAAAGAATTAATAGAATACTATTTAAGTTTATACTTAACCAATTGATGTACGTGGGGAAAATGTTAAAAGATTCATAAATCCAGTTCTTACTATTGCAATTATTGAAATATCATTATTTAATGTCATTTTTCAATGCCTTCCTTTGCATTTCTGCTTCTGTCAAAAGGATATGATTAAACCAGTAATAATAAAGTTAATAGCTGTGTTCAATAAAAAAAGCATCAATGGGCCTCCCTGGTGGCGCAGTGGTTGAGAGTCCGCCTGCCGATGCAGGGGATACGGGTTCGTGCCCCGGTCTGGGAGGATCCCATATGCCGCGGAGCGGCTGGGCCCGTGAGCCATGGCCGCTGGGCCTGCGCGTCCGGAGCCTGTGCTCCGCAACGGGAGAGGCCACAACAGTGAGAGGCCCGCATACCGCAAAAAGAAAAAAAAAAAAAAAAAAAAAAAAAGCATCATTCTTTAAAAAAATGGTAAGAACACAAAGCCCCTGTGCACTCGTATTTACCTTTTTTTCATGAAAAACATTACAAATGTAGAAAATTTTCTTTCATTTTTTTCATTGGTGTTGGTTGAATTGTTAAAAGTGCATCTAAAAGCATCTGTGGGCTTTAAGGGACATATTCCTTCATACAAAATTATTTCCTTTTTAACAATAAAAATATTTTGTCAGCTTGCCTTCATTTTGGTTTTGTCATTGAAACTTGTAATATTCAGATTTTATATCAGTTTCTAATTTTATTTTAGAGCATTATACAATATTCACATATTCTGCTCTTTGTATTTATCCTATTAAAAGTACTTACAAAGAACTATAACATGTAGTGATTATTAAGCCATTGGAATATGCTAGTGAACGTTATGGGATAGTATTCATATAATGTTAATTTGAATCACCTATCAAGCAATGTATATAGCACCGCACAGGCTCATGTGCTAAAAATACCAATTTAAGGACTTATTTTGAATTCAAAACTTGTATTTCTTGAAATATCACTCATAGGATTCACATAAAGTATGCTTTATAAACTTATTAATAGTTATTATATTTGCAAGAATGATTCACTATTAGTAGAAGACAGGGCTATAATCACAAATTTACAACATGACAACAGCCTGCTTCTCTCTTACCTGCTCCTTCCCTGGTTCTTGTAAATGTTCACCTTAGCTTTAGACTCTACATGTCAGTGTTTCCTACTCTTGCTTTTGGGATGACATCAGTAGATTCCTTAGAACCAGTAATGTCTCTATATTTATTGTGAAGCTTTAATTTGCACTCAAGATTTATAACTTTCCTGTTTTCCAAATTTCTTGACTGATATTTATCAGACTCATAATTTGGAGAAATATATAAATTTCCCTAAAATGCAAGGAAACAATTCCATATGGAAATATTTATCATATATTTGAGTCTTGCTTTTTCATCATCTAATAATCTCTGGCTTTTAATTGGTATGTTAGGCCATTTACATTTAATGTAATTATTATATGGTAGAATTTATGTCTACCATTTTGCTATTTGTTTTATATTTTCTCCCATCTTTGCTTTTTTTTTCTCTTTTCCTATCTTCTTTTCAATCTATTAAGCATTTTTTAATATTCCATTTTATTTCTACCTTGGGCATATTAGGTATACCTTTTTGTTCCATTTGTTTTAATTACTCATGGTTTTCCAAGTGTATTTTTACCTTTTTATAGGATACTTTCAAATTATATTATGCCACTTTATGTATAATTTAAGAACATAGAATACTATATGTCCACTTTTCCCTTCCCATCTTCCCATCCTTTGCGCTACTGTGACCTTGAATTTTAATTCTGCAGATATTATTAACTACACTGTTACCTATATCTATATTTATGTTTGTGTCTGTGTCTGTATCTATATCTGTATCTGTATATTTATCTCCATCCTTAAAACATTATCTTTTTTAAAAAAAACTATTGTATAATTGCTCCTCTATTTACCATTTCTGGTGCTTCCTCATCACTTTTTATAAATTGGAGTTTCTGTTTGGTGTTATTTTCTTTCTACCCAAAAAAGCTTTCTTTAATATTTCTTGTAGCATTTCCATATGTTTTTGCTCCCACTTGAAATGTTCTTCCCCCAATTATCTATGTGGCCAGTTCCTTCACTCCTTTGTCTTTTGCTCAAAGGCCACAGTCTATGCGAAGTCCTTTTAACCATCTATTTAATATCATAGTATCCTGCTCCCACCTCCCGGCACTCTCTATAATCCCTCCTTGCTTTATTTTTCTTATAACCCTTAACATCAGATGACCTGCCTGATAATTTCTTTTTTGCCTACCTCCCTGCAGTTAGAATATGAGCTTCATGAGAACAGGGAATTTTATCTATTTTGTTCACTGATGTACCTATATACTAGTGCCTAGTGACACTAGTATTAGTGATAAACCTATCACCAGTGCCTATAACAGAGCCTAGCCCATATAGATGATCAATAATTGTTTGTTGAATGCATACACGAGGCTCCTCTCATGCCCTTACCTGGAGCAGAGTTGCCTTCTCAACTCTTAGTCTGAATCTGCTCTCACTGTATATAAGACTCTAGGACTAGTCAACTTGTTCTAACCAGGCGGTTAACTTATTTAGTGGTTGATCCAATCCAGTGATTGACCCAATGACACAATGACCTGTACTGAATGGGTTATTTCTGCTCATTCTCACATTTTCTGAAAACTGTCCCAGAGCCATTGCCTGTACCAGACAGTGAGAATACAGAAGGAGGCTGTTGCTGTCTCAGGATGCTCGAAGGCCTCTAGTCAAGAGTGTGATGAATTCACCCAGAATCACAAAGTTGAGTGACGCCACAGAGGCATGAACAAGGGATGGAACTGGTGCTCACGTGGAGGAGACCAGTAGGATTGTTGGGGGAGACTTTCCAGATGAGGTGACAAGTAAACTGGGTTTTGACAAAAATAAAATGGGGATTTGTGTGTAAGTACATATCTAAAGTGGAATAGTTTGACAGTTTGAAAAAAAAAAAAAAAAAAAAAAACTGTGGTCCCAGGTTCATGTTCACTGGCCAGAAGACTGGTTCAGGCCTTCCATGACTGTGAAGTTCTCTCACCACACAAGACATCATCTCATGCTCTGCTTAAACACAGGTGCTTGAACCAGAGGAGTTTCTGCAGCTTCAGGACCTGTCCTCTCTCTACAGGTGGCACAAAAAAACCCTGAGAGGAAAACTCTTCCCCACTGGTGGAAGGAGCTTGCCTAGGCTCCTGCAGAGGGTGAGCAGTTCAGAGCCAGCATAACAAACTCCCTTAGACAACATCTGATTTCCAACAGCTGGGCAACTTCTGAGGTTCTGTGCTCTCAGCACAGCCACAGACAACATGACACAATCAGGGTTTTCGTGTTGGGTACCAGAGATCCTCCTGCCACAAGCTCTTGATGTAATCAAGACAATGCTGTCAAGGACTTGCACGACTCTAGAATCTGAGAAAAGAAACCTTACCCAGCTCCACTTGCGGGCTGTCCCTCTCTCAGTGAAGTAGTCCTGCATTTTACTTTGAAGCCAGATTTTTGGGTCAGCTCCCATATTTGTGTGTCCCAAACAACTCCTCCAAACGTTTCTCTCCTCAACCCATTTCTACAGACATGTACCCTAATGCCCTCAACCTGTCCCTAATCCAGTAAACAAAGCCTCAGTAACATATAAACATGATTTAAGAAAACAAATCTTCCCCCAAATCTGTCACATAGCTGTAAGCAAAACCAAAAGGCCATGATTAACAGGACTGACATCTGTAAAAAGGGAGGATGCAGCTTGGTTCTCTGCCAGAAGAGTATGCGCACTAGATTGATAATGAAAATAATAGCCAATCTGTACTGAGTGCTTCCCGTGTGCCATGCACTGTGCTAAGTGCGTCCCATTGACTAGATCTCACTGATGTTCACAACCATCCAAAAGGAATGGGGTCTCTTTTTATCTGCATGTTGCAGAGGAGGTTTAGAGAGAGTAAGTAGCTTACAGGAGGTCACAGAGCTACTGCATGGAAGACAAGGTGAGCAGTAGTAGAGAGAAAAACACATTTACTAGCAGAGCTGTGTAGTCAAGCCTATTCTAGATCAGCCAGACCCCAGCTAACCCACATACACGATTGGTAATAATAATTGTTATTTAAGTCCCTGAATTTTGGAGTTCTCTGTTACACAGCAATAGCTAACTGATATACTTACCTTCTCAGTTCATTCTCAATTGCTACAGCCTGGCAAAGCCCCCAGAATGGTGTAAATGCTCAATAACTTCTTGTTGTTTGAATTTTTTTTTAAAGTCACCTTTTAAAAAAACCAGTTCATCGTAATGTCTCACTAATAACTGTCATACATACACTGTGATATTCTTCCATGTGGTTTTGGAGGAATGAAAACAAACAAGTGAAGACAATGCTCTCTCTTGATATGGGTCACTAAGGATCCGAGTTCCTAGGAGTCGGGGCCTGGGACCACACAGTTACCTTTGGCATCACCTGGAGGCAGCTGATACATCCCACACCAGCTCTGATAAAGCCAGCCTCCTTCATCTCCCACTGGACTCCAGTGGTGTGAAACGAACCAACACGACAAGGCATTTATTGGGATTCCATGCTGATTCTGAAGGCACGGCCACCTTTACCCCAGGGCACGTGGGTCTAGCCAGAGGTTGCCAGTGTGAAGTCAGATCCACTTTTCCTCTGATTTTTACAGAGGCGATTTTCCAACACATCTGAGGGGATACATCCTTCTCAGGCTGGCTGAATGCTGTTTCCCAGGAGCAGTGTTATGGAAGGTGGACTATCAGGTAGAAGAAGTATTCTTCTTCAGAGAGCTGCATTCCCATGGGAATGGTGACAGCTTGAGCCCGCCGGGGAGTCGTGTTGCATTCCGAGGTGTGAAGGGAAGGCATGAACTGTGCATATGCTGTACCATACAGTTTTGCCTACTGCTGCTGGTAGCTTCATTGTAGCTGTGAATACTCTGCTTTTCTCCTCTTCACCCTTGAAGATTTGCGAACATGCAGGATTGGGCTGCGTGCGGCAGAGCCTTCCCCGAATGGTAGGCAGTAGGAGATGTGGTTCTGATCGTTTTACCCACTGGGGCTGATGGCGTGTGTTAGGGAACCTTAAAGCTTGTGGCTAAACAGCCTCCCCTTCCTCAGGCAGCCTTCCCACCACTGCAGGGTTGAGAATTTTGGTTTCATTGAAGGTTTTTCTTGATACAGATTTAAAAAGCAAAATCCCTCCTAAAAGCAACAGACAGGAAAGATATCTAATCAGAGGCTACACGAATGGAGCGACCACCTATCGCACTAAAGGAAACACAGATTGGTGGTCCATCGTACATCCGATGTGGTTTTGAGGCTGCCCCTAGGTAGGCTTAAAGTCTACAGTCTAAAAGCCATGAATGTGCTTCTATCTTTGCCAGATGGAACAAGGGAGCCTTAGAGACTCTCTTCTGACTGTGAGAGAAGGAGAGAAAAACAGGAGGAGGGAGAGGGGAGGAGAAGAGAAGAAAAGAAGGAGGGGAGAGGAAAGAGAAGGAGAAGTTCTTGTCAAAATCTTTTTAGCGCACAAAACTAATTCTGTTCAGCTTGGATCTGGTGAGCTGGATAATATTCTGTGCATGGCTCCTAAATGAATTATTAAATGTCAACTCAAGATGGCTTAACTACAATATCCAATTTAATAACCAAAAGTATCTAAGGTAACAATAACAATTTTACAGGTGAATGTAGAGTTGTCAAGTCAAACCATTATAGACAAGCTTTGGGGGTTTTCACATAATCTTCCTCCACATCTCATCTTCTGTCACTAAATACCCACTTCGGAGAGTGTGTTCCATTTCAATAAAGATCATCCCTCCGGTGCAGGCTTTGCTATTCAGATCCAGCCAGCAAACCTTTTTTTTTTCCTTTCTAAAATATAAAGCTAAACAAGATCTCAGTCACAACCACCAAATCTTTATTAATGCATTCCTTGTGCTACTTCTGAATATTAATAAAAATTAATAATTAATTTTGCCTTTGGCATTGCAAGATATACTAGTTTTAATTAGTGTACTGTACTCCTATACAATTAAAAAATAATTGATGTCCACGCTTATTGGCGGTGTCTGTGATCTTCTTTTCTGTTGTTGTCAACAAATGCCTTAAAAAACAAGTTCAAGAATGTTGTGCTGTCCGCTTGATTTACACAACCAAAGTAACAGGCAAATCTTTTATGATGAAACAGAACAGTTTTCTGTTTAAATTATACACAAGTATATTAACCAGAAAGAGAAAATTAAAAGCTGATGGCTACAAGGAATAATGGAACGTCTATAAAAATGTTTTATCTATCAACAAATTTGCCTGGAAAATATCAATGGCTGGCACATCTCTCAGCTGAAACATGGAGAGGCCATCTTGAGTTTGTTATGTCAATTCCATCAAGCATTTAATTCTGATGTCCTCCTTAATCAGCTTTAGTTATTTAAATTCAGCCTATCATGTTACTGTTCTACTACATCATTTTAATTGTGCCATGAACTACTTTATTATGGAATGCTAAAGTATCTCCTTGTGTCTCTCTTCCTCTTTCTTTCTTAACAATGCAGACTGTAGAACTCAAGACAGAACTCCTGTGGATAAAGAGAAAACAGCTTCCTTTGAAAACACTTGTATCAGGAATCTTGAACAGAGAGAGTGGTTGCTGTTCTAGAAGTATGTAATTCAAATCTCACTGTATGTGTGTCTCTCGGCTTTATGTCTAAGAATCAGGAGTCTTTGTTTTAGGAACTCTGTACTGAACAACTACAAATATACCTGGGATACCGAGAAGTGATACACTAAGAGGAAACAGACTTAGTAAAGCAAAGGGCAAAGAAGAAAAGGGCAGCACGAGGTCTGGATTTCACCCTTTACCCCAACTCAGTGAGTGTTTTTTAAAGTAGAAAATCAGAAGTTGATGGAAATGTTTCTTTTATCAGGATATTGATCTTAATAGCAATTTTAAGCAAATAATAATAATAATAACTATGCCAAAGTATCTGCCCTAAAAATGTAATCTTTGGTTTATTTTTCATAACAGTATTGTCTTCATGGAACTTACTTTGGTCATGTATCTAATTACTTGCTCACAGTCTGTGTCTCCACCTGGAATCTCACTGCCATGAGGGCAGGCAATGCTTTCATTCTATCCACAGCTTCATTCACCATGCCCAGCACAATGCCTGGCAGAGAGCGGACACTGAGCAAACACCTGTAGTTGAATTTATTAATTCTGACTTAAAATACATTTTTTTCTCCCTTGAATGCTTTGAATTTTCTTTTCCACGCTTATCAAAAGATGAACAGATAAACAAGCTGTGGTAGAACCATCTAATGGTCTATTACTAAGCAATAAAAAAATAAACGACTAATACTCACAATACCACAAAAGAATCTCAAACAATAGGCTGAGGAATGCATGCCAGTTACAAAAGAATACACACTGCATGATTTAGTGCGTTTGGAGGTCTGGAGCAGGGAAAACTATGCTGTGGGGAAAGAAATCAAGACAGAACTTTGGTTGCCTCTGGAGGGAAGTCGTTGGAAAGGGGCATCAGGGAACGTTCTGGGGTCACGGAAACGTATATCTTGATTGGGCTGCTGGTTACATGGATGTGTGCATTTGCTCAAACTCATCAAACTGTACACTTAAGATCTGTGCATTTAGGCTTTGTAAATTTTGCCCTGAGTTTTAAAAATCTTAGGAATACACATTTTTTTTCCATTGGTAAATGAAGGAGGCAACTCAGAAAATGTATACAGTTGGGGGGCGGATTCTGGACTTCCTCTCTCCACATCACCACCTCCCTCCATAGGTCCCTGGACAGGACAACCAGACAGTGGAGGTGACAGACATTACATCCCCTCCTTCATGCTGGTGCATTTTCGCAGCTGGAGTCCCCCTGACCTGGGCGCTGTGCCCTGTCTCTCTGACCTGGTGCACAGGTAGGAAAGGTAGGGGTTTCTCCATCACAAGCACGCAGTTTTGGATGCAGAGACGTGCCTGGCTCTTCCACCAGAAGCTGTGAATAACACTTAACAGCCCATGCAAATGCTGTGGTCTATGTCTGCATGCCCAGCTGGTCTGCTGATCAATTTTTACTTCTCAAATTGGGTCAGTGAAAAAGGCTGGAGCTTTCCGTTCCTGTGATCTAAATTCTCCCTGCGATCTAAATTCTATTAACACTGAGAAGCCTGGAAACACCAAGGTAGGCCTTTGGCTTCGCTGGGACCACCTTTGAAAGGCCCATGGACCTATCTTCTTTTTAGGCTTTCTTTTCATTAAAAGGCCCAAATTTCCTGGGTGTTAATGGAGAGATTAGCTTGAGAATGGAGAGGCCGTGCATCGTGCAGAGAACAAGCAAGTGATAAGGTGAGCCATGCCTCTCTTCTAATTGGTGCTTAACCACATCTAGAAGGTCTTCTTGTCCAAGAAATCACTATGTGACCTCCTCATGTCAGGAGGAAGCACCAAGACAGGTGAGGGGGCTTCCAGATACTGCACCCTGGTGGGGGCATGGGCTGTGGACTTGGGGATGCCCTTTGGGGATACTCTGTTGGCTTCTAAGAATTACATCTTTCCCTCTTCCTCTACCTGAGAGGCTCTCACATTCCCATCCTGACCTCGCTTTCCTATTTTCCTTTAGTCATGGGTGACGAGCGTATATTCAGGGCTGGGAGTCAGAGCCCGCCTTGTGTTTCCTACTCCACTCTTGTTGGTTGACTTTTGGGGGGTTGCCCAGGGACCTCTGGGCGTCTGACCTGCACCCAATGGCCTCAGCTCCCTACAGTGAGTTCTGAACCTGACCAGAAACTCTGGTTTGTCCAGAACTGTCTTGTGGATAAGTTTCTGCTTGGTGTCCTCCATGGTCCCAACCTAAGCCTTGTCCAAATGATGTCAAAGCACAGCAGCACCTCTCAGGTGGCACAGGCACCTGAGAGCAACTTGTACGCATGCGGTGGGTGGGAAGTGTCTGAGGAGGAAACAAGATACTGTGTTGGGCCAGAGCAAGAAGGTGGTCCAGAGAGCTGGGACCATCAGAGAGGATCTTGGAGGAGGGAAACTCAGGCTTCATCTTCAGGGAGAAACAAGTTCAGCTGAAGGGGAATGCTCCAGGCTCAACAAGCAAAGACGTGTTGTCTGGGGAGAGAATGAACAATATTTTTGCCAAAAGCAGCTTTTCTCCCCTTTAATTCATATATTTCCATCCTAGTTTCACCAGTGTTGTTGTATCACATAGCACCTGGCCATATACGGCCACCCAAGATGCACAAAGGAACAAAGCGAGAGCTGTGGGTGGCAATAACTGCCTCACAGATCAGGGAAAGGCATCAGGCAGCTGTGGTTTGAATCCTGGATCTATCAAAAGCTTCTCCTCTCTGCACCCCACCTGTAAAATGGGATCTGTGACATCAGAACCATCAAGAATATTAATGAGGCACTTTGCATGTAGTCCTTCAATACAGGATAGCTATTATTAATGTTTTCCTAGGGTGGGATCAGGAGCATATTTACCCTAAATAAGGGGCCATTAAAGGTGGTTCTTAAAGTACAAAAACAACAGAAAGTCACAGAATAATGCAATGTGGCCACTCCAGTCCTCACCCACCTACCTCTTCGTGGTCCAGCCCTGGCTCCCAGGTGAGCACTTATCCTGACCCCTGAGCTCCACCTGCCATTCCTTAATGTTCAGTGGCATCTTCCAAGCCCATTTTGGCAACATCTACCTTTAAAGAAACGTATGTTTCCAAATGGACGCTGAGAACGGAAGCCCCAGCTGCAAACAGCACTGAGCTCAGCGCTGCTTCGGGGCCCACAAGGCCGAGGAGGATGGAGGGTTGGCATTTTCAGCTTCATGCCCAGGATTTCTTGGCCGCTCGGAGGTCCTAGCCTTTCTCTGCTTCTCGTGTTCCAGTGTCATCAGGGGCAGGGTGGGCTGGCTGGTGTCTGCAGCTGCACCTGTGAGAGACACTGGGACAGGGATGTAGGGGGAATCCTAAGGAGCTCAGACTACAGTGACCACTGTGCTAAAGGCTTTAACATGCTTAGCACGTGGAGCCCTCATCACTGCCCTTCCAGGTGGAGACTAGATATTAACAGATATTTGTGTAACAGTTTGCTTAATCCCCTACCCCTCATTAGACTATAAGCTTTGGGATATCAAGGGCTGGGTGAGCCTCGAGACTTGCTGTGCCTCTGGCCCTGGCACAGTGTCTGGCATACCCCTAGTGCTCAATAGGTACTAATTGGAAAACTAAATAGTCTCATTCAACAAGTATGCATGTCGAGTCCTCTCCTGAGTCCAACACTAAGTATAACCTTCATGTCCCAGGGCACTGAAGCCCTCTCATCTCCTGTCCCCAACCCCACTCACAAATCGCCTGGCAAAGCTGAGATTCCTCTCTCCTTCTGGATCCTTCTATCCTCTCGTGCAAAGCTCAGCTGCCACACTTTCCACATGGACTGTGGTGTTCACATAGGATCTGTCACCCCAACTGGGTCAGGGACTGCAGAGGGACAGTGGGTGGCACTAGCAGCTATCAGGCTTGTCATTTTCCAACCCCACCTCCTGACAGAGTTGACTACAAGTGGGTTTGAATCCTGATTTGCCACCACTATCATGAAGGACCTGAACTGTGTCTGCCAAGGTCATCCCTAATGGTGCTCTTTGAGGAAGCAGGCAGGCACCCATCACCCTGAAGGACTTCCTTCTGTCAACCCTGCAGAGAACACCCTCCAGTGTGGGGAACCGAGGTCTCTCGGGCTGCTCCTCTCTCGGATGAGAGCTCACGTCCAGCCCAGCACATGCCTTGCCTGTCTGGGGCCAACAGAGTCAGCCAGATGAGGGCCAGCAGCCTGGCCAGCAAAGGCTTGAATATTGCGTGTGCTTGACTTTTTATGGAACTGGCCAGCGTGACATGTCTAACTATACAAATGGAAGTTTTACGATGATAAGATCAGTTGTTGCTGAGATATTTATGTGACAAGCTGACAGATATAAAACTACAAAGCTTGCTTTTATGCCTCCCATCCTTTCAGAGGAAAAATAAATAAATACTGAGATGATGGGTCACTTTGAAGAGAATTTATGATCGAAATTACCTAATACCTGGTAAACTTCTAATATGCAAGATGAAGTCTCTCTATGCTATTAAAAAGATAAACTTCATTTCCCAAGACTGCAGCACATGAATTCTTCCTGGAGAGAACTTTGAGGCTTTTGCCTTCCCCTGCCCCAGATAAAGAGCCCAACTCTGCTGGAAGGAAGAGGCTTCAACGGGCTGCACTGCACAAGCATCTCCCCAGCCTGTTGCAAAACGTCTGTCCATCCTGTAGAGAAAAACCTAAATCCTGAAATGAGTATTTGTTGAAAGCTTCAGTGATAAAGCATGGCCTTCCCTTGACACTGCAGACTATGTGGCATCAAACTGGTAAAGAAGAGAGGGAGGCTTCAGGACAGTCCTGGGTAATGGGACAGTGGCCACCGCCAGCATCTTTCCTTCAGTGCAGGTGATGACTGAGAACACAGCATCTCACATGGTAGCAGCTGGGACCACTTTTCCTGCTCAGACGGGTGTGGAAGTTGGTGCCAGGCTGATACTGGGATGTCTGCAATGAGATATTAGCAGCCTGACAACTTGAATTTGCCTGTTGGCTCAGGTGCCCCTCCTTACCTGCTTCCGGGGAGCACAGCCAAGCCCCAGGGACATATCTATTGTGCCAAGCAGTGGGCAGGGCATTCCACGGACCCCGCCTACTTTCACAATCGCATCTGCTCTTCAGGTAGAATCATCGCTGTCCTCACCTGTGGAGGATACACCAGAGGCCCAGGAGGGAGGTAGCAAGCCCACCCCCTTGTCCCATCCTGGTTGGGAAGACTCAACAAGGCCATGGGCGGGGAGTCTTTACCAGAAGGCTCCAGATAGATGTCTCCTTCCCACCAACCTTGCTCAAGGTGGCACAGTCATGGCGGGGCTGGTGTTAAAAACATCACCTCCCTGTGTCCAAAAGGTCCTCAGATCCTGGTTGTCTGGAGAATAGGAATTAGGGATGGACAAGGCAGCAAAAGCCTAATTCTCCTTTTGTGGTGTTTCCTTTACAATGATGTTCCTTCTGGGGAACCATGCAGGGTCAGAGTTGAGTGGGCTCATTTCTAGATAGAGAGATGGAATGCCAGAGAGAAGAGATGCTTCTCCATGGCCACACAGCCAGCCGGTCCCAGAGGGGACTGCAGCTCAGGGTCCTTCAAGCCCCAGGCCAACCCCTTGCCTGTGCTTTTTGCCTTCTTCTCAAGCATCCTGCCCCCTTCAGCACATCCTCAGAGTCTGATTATCTTAGGGGTGTTTGAAGGCTGCTGACCTTTTGCACAACATGTTTGTCTCTCAGGAAAGCATGGAGGTGGGTGTCAATGTGTGTGTGTGTGTGTGTGTGTGCGCGCGCGCGTGCACGTGCTGGGTATCAAATCCAAATTAAACTCTTTCACTGTATTTTATCAGATCGATCTTCTGTGTACTCCTCAGCATTGTCTCATTTAAATAAAACTTCCATTTGTAACAATCCTATAAATAGAAAGCTGTATTGATCAGGGCCCCACCGGCAGCTGCACTTTGGTTACCACTGAAGCCTGACCGGTTAATGTGAGGGCTACAATTTATTATGCAGCAAGGTACAATGCAAGGCCATGCCATTTAGGGCTCTAAACACAAGTGTGCTTCGCTCAGGCATGCAAGTTCAGTGGGGCTGTCCTTGGGATCACAGTTCGCTCCTGATTTGCCATTTCACAAGCCCAGATGCTCAGTGAGCAAGGCTTTAATGGACACCTCCTGGCCCCAGCTCTGTCGGATAATTTAGTCTCCCCAGGGCAGTGAAGATGTAGTCTGAGAACCACACAAAAGCTGAGTTGCTTTATACTTGGAGGAAAAGCTGCAGAGAGGTGAGTGGGCCGACTGTTGTGTTCTGTCTGCCGGGGATGTTGAACTGATCACATTGAAGCATCAGCATCCCCAGCATCCACTAAACGCCCCCTGTGAGCAAGGCATGGTTGTCTGGGAGTGGAATTTATTTCATCAGGAGCTGGAGACTTAGAGCATGCAACCATTGCTTTGTTGATTAAGCTACTAACCATCATTTTCATCTGTCTGCTGGGCATGACTGGTAGCTGCTTATTATCAAATGGTTTTTCCCAAAGTCACGGAAACTAGGCGTCAGTGGGATGCTTGTCTACGAATAGAGAGCTCACATATATATTGATGCACAGAGAAATTTGGCTCAGAGACCCACTTTGCCTCACTGGCAAAACCCTGCTCACTCTCAGGGTCTCTGCCCCCACCCCCCAGCTGTGCTGAAACTCCCTGCCAAGGCTTGCCCAGAAGTGAGAATTCATCCTGGGTTCTTGGACAGGTGAACCCCTGGACCCTGGACACCTTAACCAGGAACGTACAGCTGGATGTGCGGGAAATTAGTTGTCACTGCAGTGTCACAGGGACCCATCCACCCAGGAGTCGGAAAAGCTGGCCTCTCACTTCTGAGCCCAGTGGTTCCAGGACTGCTGACCTCGCCTCTGCGACTTTCCTGCCAGCCCTGGACATGGAACCACCCTTCGAGTTCAGGTGGCACAGCAGGGTCCAGGTTGTGACTTTGCTTGGCTTTTGTCCTTGTCCTTGGCTCTCTGTCATATTTCCAGCAGAGGGTGAGGGGATGAGTGTTAGGGGTCACTCCAGGCCTCCTCTGCCACTGGGCACTCATATTTCCCGCTAGGCCCCTTCCCTGAAGAGAAAGACACGTGGATATATCTGAACATATTGGATCCAGCTTGTCTACCCACTGGGTCACCTTGGGGCCTGGGAACCCTGAGTGCCACAGTGAGAGAGGAAGACGCCGGCTCCCTGCTATCACACAGCAGCCCAGGGTCTGCCCCGGGAGTTTAAGTAGAGTTCTCAGATCATTCACCTGGGATCAGTGTCCAGAGGGGAGGGGTGGGGGAAGGGGCATGGGGCGGGGGAGGGCTCCGTCCCAGCTGGCTCTGGGCTTCTACGCAGAGCGGCTCGCAGCCCCTCAGAGCCCTCACCGTGCACAGCTCAAGCTGCAGCTTCTTCGGTTCCCTTTCACTGTCCACTGCTCCTTCCAATCTCCAGCTCCCGCTAGCCTGCAGGCACCCTCAGCTTCCTGGGCTTCTCCTGCCTCTGTACTCCTCTGCTTAACTCCTCCCTTAAAGCGAGTTCATGCACTCCACAGGAACTTGAGAGGCAGCCGAGGTCAAGGTCAGCTCTCTGCCCTCTTGCATCAGAAGCTCTAGGATACAACTTTGGAACGGCCCAGGCCTTACTGCATGCGAAAAGGAAATCAAAAGGTGATCACACTCAAGAGGGTGTCACACCTGTGCCGTCTCCCAGATGACGTTCACACAGCCCAACCATCCTGAGAGCATTCCTCCAGGGGCCAGGGTGCTGGACCCCCCAGGCAATGACACAAGTGAATAAGTCCTCCTCAGAGTCCAGGTCCGTGTGCACAAGGGCAAGCAGAAAGTTCTCCCTGACCTCTCTGCCAAGTCCCCAATTCCTGTCCCCAGGGGAATGGCCTCGCCCCACCCTGCTCCCTGACACCCACCAAAACCACTTCAGAACACAATAGTATATTTCCCAAAGGCAGGATTAGTCTTTTCTAAATCACACGGTATATAGGACACCAACTATATAATGTAGTTGAACTTCACTAAGCTTCACTCATTTCTCTATAAGTGTAGTGCCTCCACCCTGGCACACACTGCATGCTTCCATGTCTTTCCTACAGACCTGGTTCCTGACCACTTGTGAGCTTACACACACACAAACACACACACATACACAGACATACATGCATGCACAAATGATCATAGCAAGAGCATCATTTTACATGCACCAGGCTGTCTAACACCATATCAGAAAAAATAAGCACCACCATAACTTCACTCCAAAGCATCCATGAGGCCTGTGGAAACCGAGCCATCTGAACACTCCGCCTGAAACATCTGTGTTGCCGGCTTTCTCCAGGAACAAAGGGTGCAACTTGAGTGGGTACATGTTCTACACCCAAGTAATTCACAGCTTCATACTGGTAGGTGGTTGTCCCAGGAAAATATAAACTACATACCAAAGGAGTAATCACATCTCCTTTGGAACTATTTGCAGACCAAAATCATGATTTTCCAGTTCCCACCAGTTCCAGGGAAGTTGTAAACCTCACCAGGTGAAAGTTGGGGCTGGGGTAGTGGGTGCTGAAGGAGCTGTGGCCTCCAGGCTGTCATTGACACACACGGTGTTCGCTCTCCAGTTAAGAGCAGTGCTGAACTTGCATATCTGTTGCACTGCAATACAGGTCTTCATAAAGTCTTTTTTACTATTAAATTTTAATAACTTTGGTTATAGGTAGGATAGAAACAATATCTAAGTGGCGTTTAAAAGCAAATCTATTAAATTTTAGGGTACCTGTGTTACATGGTTAGAAACATTATCGTTTAGATCCTGCGGGGGGAATTGGGCACTGTATGAGAGAAGGAAAATTTTATACTTTGGAAAACACAATCCAAGTCCAATATCGTCTGCAAGAAGAAGATTCTCTGCTCATTACCAGGAAGATTGTTTTTATCCTACCCATAACAAAAGTTATTAAAGTTTGAGAACTGTAAAATGCTTAATGAGAAACTGTAGAATAAATAACATCTAGGGTCTGGACTGGTATTTGCTGATGATAAACGTTAAATCTCAATTGTGAGATAGAGCCATGACCTTCACGGGTACCCCCCTGTGAGTGTGAAATGACCAAATAGTAAAATAGTAAGTGGGTAACCATGATACTGTCCAACAGAGGGAGGAATTTCTAGTTGGATTCAAGGGAAGAGTTGACATTCCAGCTAAAAGCCCAAGCAGTTTGGCCCATCTTTCCCCACTTGCCTCAATACCATCATCTGTCCATGTCCTCCATGCAGTGGGGACCAGGACACATTGGACAGAGAGAGTGGCAGTGCCTTGCACAGGAGAGAAGACAGGAGAGACACAGCGAAGGAGAGCAGGCACGTTGCCACACAGCTGATAATGGTTTAGTTGGAACTCTGGGCATCTACTGAGACAAAAATGCCAACACAATCAGCCGAGGATGAATTGGCTCCCTGCTTCTTTAGTGGAGGGGTGATGGAGTTGTTAACTGAGCCCTCTGCACTGGGCCAGGGATGTTTCTTCAGGATGCAGCTTGGTGGGACTCTGAAATGGGTGGTCATCACGCCATTACATGGTTGGGTCACTTTCTACTAAGACGTTCATTGTCCTCTTGGAGTCCTGCTTTAAAGAACCTCCTGGACACCGCCGTAGATCAGTGGGTAGACTCCATTGGGAGCTCTTTAAAAATACTAATGGCCAAGAGCCTTTGGAGAGTCTCTTTTTATTAGTTCGGAATGAGGCCTGAGCATTTGTGTGTTTTAAAGTCTCCCGAGGCTATGCTGAGGAGCCCAGGTGGAGATTCATGAACTTGGAGCAGTGCTTCTCAATCTTGACTGCACGCTGGGCTGCTTTGAACCTACGGATGCCCTGTCCCACTGTGAGGAATTCTGATCTGATTGTTCTGAGGTGTGGCCTGGTCACTGGGATCTTTCAGGCTTCCAGGTAAGTCTAATGTACTGTCAGGACTGAGACCCACTCCTGACTTGGAGGATGCTCCTGAGCCACTCTCAGTAGGTGAGGGGGCAAGCACAGGTGGCTCAGTGTGTCACTTGGTTAAGCCCAGGAAGATGTTGCAGCTGTAGAGATGGAATGGCAGCTGGTTGGAGGTAGCAGCTGAACATGAGAGGGTCACTCACTGTTCCTGTGGACCCCAGTGTGGCTCAGAGAGAGAGAGGATGGTTCCCATGCACACAGGAAGAACGTAAACATGCTGGGTGATCTTATAGCTCCCTACTGCATTTCCTAAAGTCTCAGGGTGCAGACATGGAGCATCCAAGTTCTTTCTGTGCTCCCAATGGGCACAGGAACTGAGAGAGGGCTGGGGGAGGGATGGTGTTATGATTGGAAAGATGTGTTGGGACCAGGTGTGAAGGGTCCTGAATGCCAGGCGGAAGGATCTGGCCATGATCCGCAGGCAATGAGCTTCTCTGAAGCGTTTGGGGCACAGCTGGGAGTGTGCAAAGAGCTGACTTTGGGAAGATTCCTTTGCAGGGTATGATTTGAAGAGACAGTAGAATGGAGTGGTTGTAACAGTTCAAGAAAGAGGTGAAGTCTGTCATCTTTTATCTTATGAAGACCAAGAAGATCCACCCAAAATTGTTTCAGGGTCTATGGTCTCTCACTGGGCTCACTTGGTATGAAGGATACAAATATGCTCAGACAAAGGGGTTGTCAACTCCAGGGACCAGACTGGTAACATAAGTGTGTCCATCAGGCTGCAGAGAAGGCACTGGTGAATGGTGGGTTCTAGGGAAAACTGGAGAATACATGTGGCAGGAGGTATTTTGATGTAAAATTATTAAAACACTGTGTCAGCCAGATACTACATCTCTCTGGGTGTTTTTGAACTCTAACTTAGAGGATGGGCACTGAAGTGAGTGACCCCCATTCTCTTGAAACTCCTTCTTCTCTTTTTTTTTTTGCGGTACGCGGGCCTCTCACTGTTCTGGCCTCTCCCATTGCGGAGCACAGGCTCCGGACGCGCAGGCTCAGCGGCCATGGCTCACGGGCCCAGCCACTCCGCGGCATGTGGGATCTTCCCGGACCGGGGCACGAACCCGTGTCCCCTGCATCGGCAGGCGGACTCTCAACCACTGCGCCACCAGGGAAGCCCCCTTCCTCTCTTTAATAGGAGGCATCATCCTCCTGCTCTTCGATCACTCCCATCTTGTTCTCTCCCCTCCTTGTAATGTGGGGGAATACTTGCATAAGGCGATGGTGCATGTATTAGGAACGTGCCTGGAGGGGCTCAGGATCTCATGGATTGTCAACACCCTCCATGTGCCAATGACTGTGAATGGTCTTCACACCAGCCAGGTCAGGACCAGCCAGCTGAGACCTCCCTGTATCCTCCATCAAGTAGAAAGCACAGGCTCTCATCACCCACCATCAACAACCCCTCCATAGTCCCCTTTCTGCTCTGTTATAAGCACACAACTACCCACATCTCCAAGCCTGAGAGGGTCTGGGGACAAGAAATAGCTCCATTAATAAAGTTCTGAAGATTGACTTGCATCACTTTCCTTTAACTATGAAAGAATGTTGCACAAATCATTAGGTAAAATTTTGATATAACTCTTCTTTCAATTAAACACAATGATGGTAGCAAAGTCTGTATTAGTGTTCAAATTTCCCAGAGAACATCCTCTCTGCAGAGTGGAATGTCTATTAGCTTTCTGCCAAAATAAAGGTCACCAGGCAGAAGCCTTCCCCATGCAACTCTTACTTCCTTGAACAGGCAGTGTAATCAGGCAAGATGTGTCACACTCGGGAAACCAATGGTGCAATTATATTTAACATGCCCAGTGCATTGCAACCTGGTCCCTTATTCTCCCAAGGTCCTCAGAATGTCATGGGGCCTGGGGCCTGGCTCAGGGAGGGGAGGGAAGGATAGAGGTCTGCTCACAGAATTTATCCTTCCTATTGTCCTGATTTAGGGAAGAAGCAAATAATCCCGGTGCATCATCTGAGCCACCCCAAGTATCAGAAGTTTCCTAAGGATGGTGTAATCTGCTAAGAACAGATAGAGAATATGAATCTTGATCCACTACCTCATGTGTGCAAGAATGAAAATTTCTTCATTTTTCTACAACTTAATGACTCATGTGTGTCTTCATTCTCTTGTGTGGCAAACTAATCTCGGGTAAATCGAGACTCCTGCCTAAGATTGGTTTAAATTCCAGGAAATTATGCAGGGCTAAGTGCCTGGGGAAAGAAAGAAAGATCTGGTCCTTTGTCCTCAGTCCATGGTGCCATCCACCACAAAAAAAAAAAAAAAAAAAAAAAGGGCTTCCCTGGTGGCGCAGTGGTTGAGAGTCCGCCTGCCAATTCAGGGGACACGGGTTCGTGCCCCAGTCCGGGAAGATCCCACATGCCGTGGAGTGGCTGGGCCCGTGAGCCATGGCCACTGAGCCTGCACGTCCAGAGCCTGTGCTCTGCAACAGGAGAGGCCACAATAATGAGAGGCCCGTGTACCGCCAAAAAAAAGGCATGGTCCTGACTGATCCTTGGATATCCAACTAGGCTGGTCACAGCTAATAGCATCTAGCTCATGTGAACAAGGAATAGGATCTTGGACATGCTGAGAGATGAGTGTCTCTAAATGTAAGATCATGAGCATCAAGCATTTTCTAACTTAGCCAGCCCAACATCCATCGTCCCTACTTCTAGTAACACCATATTGATTTTCTTTTGGGGAATCACTCCTTCTCACTTCTCAGTCTGAAACCAAGCAGAACCCTGTGGGGTCTTCCCAGTGACAGACTCTTCTGTGTCCCCAAGTTCCAAAGAGCAGACTCAATCAGTTAATGATTAGAACAATAGAGTCACAGGACTCCTATTTCCTCTTGAAGGGTTACAGAGAACAATTTGACATATACCTTTGTGTTGTTCTGCAGAAACTAAGACCCTTACCCACTGAAGGATGGTGACCACATGTTGAGCAGAAACACATAGACCCCAGACTGGTTGGAACCAGAAGGGTAAGTTTCCTGAAATATCTCCCTCATCATTGGTTATTTCACCATCAACCAATCAGACAAATGTCTATGAGCTGATAACGCTTCCTGCTACCCTCACCCTTAATGTTGCCTTTTAAAACCCCTTGCCTGAAAGCCATCAGAGAATTTGGGTCTTCTGAGCATGAGCTGTCCATTCTCTTTGCTTGAAGCCCTGCAATAAACACTGTACTTTCCTTCACTACAACCCAGTGTCAATAGACTGACTTTGCTCTGCACCTGGGAGGAGACCTGAGTTTGGTTTGGTAACAAGTTCAGATGATTTGGATGGAGCTGAATTCATATCCCAGCTCTAGAAAGGAGACGTGACTTAACCAAGCAGCCCATTTCATCACCCTGGCCAAACTGGTTGGTTCAGCCATGAGCCCTACAGGATTGTCCACTGAGGACCTTACCCTTGGAACCTGGCTGGAATTACAGGGGAAGAAGCACTATGTTCTGGGGAGCTTACTTGTTCATCTCCAGGCAGGCTGAACCTGGGACTTTCTGGGGGCAGTCTGGCACTATCCGGGGAGAACTTTCCTGAGAAAGAAGGCAATATGCAAGACTGAAGAGCTGAAGGATGGAAAGAGATAGGGCTCTGATCGCATTGTTGAGATCTTGGTCCAGCTACACCTGAGGTTTCTTGTACTTTTCAGTTACATGAATTTGTATCCGGAGAAAACAGTAATTCAAAAAAATACATGCACCCCAATGTTCACTGCAGCACTGTTTACAATAGCCAGGACATGGAAACAACCTGAAAGTCCATTGACAGAGGAATAGATAAAGAAGATGTGGTACATATATAAAATGGAATATTACTCAGCCATAAAAAGAATGAAATAATGCCATTTGCAGCAACATGGGTGAACCTAGAGATTATCATACTAAGTGAAGTAAGTCAGAGAAAGACAAATATCATATGATATCACTTACATGTAGAATCTAAAAAAGTGATGTAGGTGAACTTGTTTACAGAACAGAAATAGACTCAGAGGGAGGGCTTGTGGTTGCCAAGGGGGAAAGGTGGAGGGATGGATGGATTGGGAGGTTGGGATTGGCATATGCACACAACTATATGTAAAATAGATAATCAATAAAGACCTATCATATAACACAGGGAACTCTACTCAATACTCTGTAATAACCTATATGGGGAAAGAATCTGGAAAAGAATAGATATATGAACTTGTATAACTAAATCATTTTTCTGTATACCTGAAACTAGCACAACGTTGTGAATCAACTATACTACAATATAAAATTTAAAAATTTTTTAAATTAACCAAAAAATTACGTGAATTGGTAATTGCTGTTCAAACTCATTTGAGTGCATCCAGAAAAATCTGAGTAGAACACTAAGAATCTAAAAGTGAAAATCATTTGGGCTCAAGAGACCTATGGGCAGGACAGATCCAGGTGTAGTGGGGTCCCAAGCTTGTGAAATTTTAGCAGCCCCCTTTAAGAAGAAGAATATCATATTATTAACACAAAAATAGGCACAGGGCCTTGGAGGAGACTCATAAAAATAGGGGACTTGAAACTTAAGCTTCTTTAGTTCCATTGTAATTGGGAGGCCCGGGGACTGGTCTCCATTCCCCCAAAAAGCCTTTAGTAAAATCACTTACTCTCTTTAGGTCTCAGTTTCATCATCACAAGCAAGATGGATGATCAAAGGCAAATCTTAAGCAGTATAAAAACACCATGTCTTTACAATCTTTGTTGAAGAAATGACATCATTTAAAATTCGTTTTTTCATTATTTGCTTGGATGAAAATCTTCGTCTGTCCAGGACTTGCCTGGGTATTCTGATGGGTCTGGACACCTACATAACTCTTTCCGACCTCTCTTCTGCAGGCCACTCCATTAATACTGGCCCAAGAGATGGGCCAGGAAGATTCAAGACAGTCATTCATTTCCGCCATCTTGGTAGGCATAGAGCCCACCAGGGAAGGGAGGGGACTGATCTTGGGAGAATAATGCCAAGCTATTGTACTCTCTTAGGAAGTGTTTCTTCCTAAGCTGTCTCACAGAGAAGCTTTCTTAAAGAATGTTTTCATACAAAATTTCTAAAATGCTGAAAATACAATAAGATTAACGGCCCCTGGAGGCTATAGCTTAAATATTTTATCTTCTTAGATATCAGTTACACTGCACTTTCCTCCAAGGATCTAAAGTCTTTTAAATATAGCATCTAATTAATCCTCCTGTCATCTGTGGATGGAGCAGCATCATTACCCTGATTTCACAGGTGAGGACACAGAAACTATGTGAGGGGTGTCCACGGGCAGAAGCAGGCTGATTCCAATCAGTGGAGACCCTGGCCACACCCGTGGTGGCCAACTCAATGGGGGCATCGTCTGTAAAATCCATTTGAGAGGTGCCACTCCCAGCCGATACACTACAGGGTATTTAGACTATGGCTAACATCACCAGAAAGATACCCAGGAGGGTCGAGGACATCTCTGCCCCAGATACACAGACGTGGAGCAGGTGAATCACCTCCCCAAGAGGTGACCGATTCAGTATCCAGATGGCCGCATCTCTAACTGATTTTTGCATCTTCACAAACAGACAGGTTATTTTGAAAACAACCCCTGTATTAATACAGTCATTAGACTAAAACAGTGTTTTCCCCCCAATATCTAGATAACAACGAAGATGATCATTCGCTTCCATTTACTGTGTACCTCCCGTGTGCCAGGCAACATGCCAGACAACAGCCACACAGGGTCTCTGACCCTCACCCTGAAATGTAGCCAATCACTAGTCTCACTTCACAGAGGCAGAGATGGAGCCTCAATGAGGTTCCAAGTAGAGCTGGTAGATGGCAGGCCAGGGCTCTTCCCAGGACAGCTTCCCTGCTGCTCCTTGGTTTCATTTTTCAAATCATTTGATTGTTTAGATCCAGCATTAAGCAATATGGCCCATCACTTCTGGTGACTTCTGCTGGATAAACACAGGAGATAGAAGCTCAGGAAAGAGACGCTTCCACTGATGGTAAGGACTTCGCTGTAGCCATCACTGTTGCCACTGCAGGTGGGAGGGCTGGAGCCTGGGGTTTGATGAAGTAGCAGTTTAAACACAGAAATCACCCAAAGGCTGTCTCAAAGAAAGACGGTGCTTTCATTGTCAAAACTCAAAATGGCTCAGCCTTAATACCCCTGTTCTTGCCTCCTACCCCAATCCAGAACACCAACCCCACAGTAAAAGCTCGAAGGATGACCAAAGACATCAAATCCAAAAGAGTCTCATTTTGGGCGTATAGAGCAGTGCCTCCAGGGAGAGAGAGACAATGGAGATGAAGGGGAAGAAAGGGATGAAAAGAGGGAAAGAGAGACGTGAGGGAGAGGATATAATATATATATATATATATATATATATATATATATATATATATGGAGGGAGAAAGAGAGAAAGACATGGTGGATGAGCATATGTCACAGGGAGAACAGAAGCAACAAACAGAAATAAAAGGCCATCAGCAATGGGAGAAGAAACAGAGAGAAAGGTAGAAAGGGGTGAAGAGGAAAAGAAAAAGAGGAGATGGGAAGAGAAAACCCAGCAGCGTGATGGAAGCCTCTGACTCGAGCTGTAAAATGACAAGGATTGAGTGAGCAGGTTTTAATACAGATAATATTGTCCGTGTAGTCTATAAATATAAAATTAAATGCTGACCTCTCTGGTCCATGTCAAAAGTCCAAGCCAGTGTCAGCACATATTGTTTTTATTTGTTTCACGAGAAAACAGATCAACAACATTAACCTCTCAATGAACAGAGAATTGAATGAATTAAAAAGCAGAGCCATAAATCGTGCCGGTTTTATTGGCACCGTGATAAACATGCCCGGGGCTTCATGGGGAGTGGGGTCTGGGATAGTCTCAGTACCCCGAAGCCCCTTGTCACCAAGAAAGGAAAAGAGGTATTAAGGCGGGGCACCGTTCGCCCACTCACATTACCTCTATCCATCACCATATGACAAAGGCTGCAGCACACGTTTCGAGAAGTATCAAGAAGGAAGAGAACCCAAGAAAAAGACAATTTGGAGAAGCCCTCAGGGACACAGGGGTGCCCTGGTAACCCACTCGCCAGCTGCATTGGACAAGAGGGGCTGTAAGGGGCGAGCGGGGAGCTGGGCCTGGGATTTCCAGGACTCAACTGGAGCACCCTGCAGCCAGATCATCCTGGGGGCTCCCGGCCAGCCCCCGTCTCCCTCTCCCGGCTCCAGCTCTCCTCCGGCCAGTTGGTTATTCACGAGAGGAGCTACTTGCCAACAGAGGAAATGCATTTTATTCCCAGCTCAGGAATTCACACCATCACTTGGGCAGTTGCTAAATAAAGCTTCATGCCTCTCACAAAGCCAGTTTCACGTGGACCTTACGGCACTGCCTTCATGATGAATCTGAATAATTCTTAATTACAGAGATGGCACTGAGAACCGGCATTTACACATAGGAGGCAAAGCATTCACGAGATCCATGCTCTTAGCCTGGCCATTTTGGCCCCCAGAAACCACGCAGGAGAGAACTTGCAGAGGCTCTGAGCTTTCCTTCCTTCCACACCCCACTTCCTTTCTTAACATTCTCTCAAGGGGCTGTAACTCTGGAAGTGGAGAGGCAGGCAGAGCGGAGATGGAATAAACTCTTTAAACTCTCCACTAGACTCTTCCATAAACCCTCAGCTGTCACCACCCGTTAAAAAGAGGAGGACCCAGTGATTTGGAGAGAAGACTCATAGGTGAAAGAAGTACATACAAGGCAACATAAATCAGACTGAAAATAACTTCCATTTATAAACAAAAGAAATGTTATATATTTAGAAACCAATGGTAAACACATTGACTGGATCATTAAAACTCCAAAGTAATTACTCTTTGGAACGAATTTACAAAGCAATAAAGATTCGTTAGCTAGCCAAATATTTTCAGGTAAGTAATTATTTTACAAAGCGATTATTTGCTATACAGTTTCTACTGATTTGTTAGAGATATTTTCAGTCTACCACCGATGGTAACAAAACTCAGTCAGGATAACCACAGAGTTAAGCTGGGCTCACAGATAAAATTTTTTAACCAGTTAAGTTTACATTAACTGAATCAGATGAGAGGTGTTCTCTCTGATCTGTGGGAGAATGTGTGTCTGTGTGCTTTGGCACATTTCCCTGGCCCTTTCAAATTAGGATTTGGTTCTTTATAACAAAAATAATAATAGTGGTCAGCACACACAGGGCTCACAACGAGTTTACCCATATAAATGCTCCCTGCCAGACAAAGCATCAGTGTGACGTCCAGGAAACTGAAGCACAGAGAGGGTAGATAGTTTGCCCAGAGTCACCCAGTAAATGACAGAGGTAGGATTCCAGCCCAGGCAGTCTAGCTACAGAGTCTCTGCACTTTGTCACTACACAAAACTCATTTCTTTCCTAGGCCCTGCCTGGTGGCTAAGCAAGTCTTCACATCATGTCATTTAAAGGCCACCTTTGATCTCAAAGTGATACCTGCACCCCCGTGTTCACTCCAGCACTATTTACCATATTCAAGATATGGAAACAATCTAAGTGTCTGTCCAAAGATGGATGGATAAAGAAACTGTGGTACATATACACAATGGAATATTATTCAGCCATAAAAAAGAAGAAATTCTGCCGTTTGCAACAACGTGGATGAAGCTGGGGAGTACTGGGCTAAATGAAATAAGTCAGAGAAAGATGAATACTGCATGGTATCACTTATGTGTGGAAACTGAAAAAAAAGTTGAATTCCTTGAAACAGAGAGTAGAATGGTGGCTGCCAGGGGCTGGAGGTGGGAGAAGTAGGGAGACGGTCAAAGGGTCCAAGATTTCAGTTGTCAGATGTTATAAGAACTTTTAAGTTCTGGGACTTTAATGTACAGCATGGTGACTATAGTTAATAACACCATCCTTTATAATTGAAATTTGCTAAGAGAGTACATCTTAAGTGTTCTCAACACACACACACGCACACAAAAGGTAACTAAGTGAGATGAGGGATATGTTAATTAACTTGATTGTGGTGATCTTTTCACAATGTATACATGTATCAAATCATCACACTGTACACTGTAAATCTGTAAATTTTACTTGTCATTTATACTGCAATAAAACTGGAAAACAAAAGACCACTTTCGTCCTTTACAGCTCATGTGCTGTGTAGATTTCCCAGCCCTAAACAAGGCAATGGTGGGGGTCATGAGATGAATGAGCAGAGCTTTGCGGACACTGGTCACCCAGGACTCCATTCCCCAGAGATCCCTTCTTGCATCTCTGGGTGTCCTCCAGTGGGGTCTCATGGGAGCTCACAAACACCCCAGATCATAAAGGCCAGCCCTGTGAAGCCCTGTCCACACCTCCACAGTGCCAGCAGGGTGAGAGCGGTGCCAGGGTCTGGGCGCACTGGGGAGAAGGTCCCTCCCTCCAGCTCAGCGTGCACTTGCTCAGCAGGGCCCTGGCGGGAGTGGGCAGTGCACTCCTGAAACATCTCCTTGGGTTTCTCCCTGAAGCCTCGCCACCTCAGGGCAGGGGGGTGGGACAAGGAACACCCCTCTGTCCTCAGGAGCCTCTTCTTTGGGTCCCAGCATCCAGCCCAGACAGAAGAACCTTAAGTGTATGGGTCAAGCACATTCCTATGGGTCTGCCCATCTGGCCCAAGCAAGGGCAACACGCACTGTTGAAACATAAAGCAGGCTTACACCAGTAAACACAATTTTCATTTTAATATCACCACAAACAGCAACAACTGCACGTCCATAGTCCTGATAATCTGATTTTTCTCTTTCCACTAGTCCAGTTAACCAAGACATGCTGGACAGCCTGGCTTTGGTGAACTGGACAGGATCTATCACCCATCACGGCCTGGGGCTTCTAAGCTAGCTGCCAGTCCCTCTTCCACACCCATCTGTGGCTATGAGACCTGGAGGGCATGACTCAGCTTCTCTGAGCCTGTTTCCTCTTCTATAAAATAGGAATTCACAAAGCACCACCCTCATAGTGTTTGTAAATACCTAGGTAAAGCACATAGCAAATGCTCAATAAAAGTTAACTCTTGAAAGAGTCTGGTCTTCCAAGTAACAAGAAAGGAGACATGATCTGGGGCTATAGCTCAGGGAGCCCTGGAACCCCTTGCCGGGGGGCAGTATGAACAAACCCACTGATGACTACCACCCTTTGGTGCTGGGTGGTCTACCCTTCAAGAAGCATCTCTGAGAGCCTGCTCTGGCCCAGACGCTGTGAAATGGGGTGCCTCTGGGGGCTTCCCTTCTTGAGAATCACCTGGGGAATTCAGTTCTGGTTCTACCAGGTCCCTTAGCTACATTATCTTCTGAGGACACGATTAGCTCGGGACCGAGCTCTACAGTGTACCATACCGCTTCCAAGCCTGAGCACAGGTGGACAGCTCCAAGCTGTGGAAATTCACCCCTGTGTCACCTTGTGCTCAACCCCACCACCTCACCTTGAAGGAGACATTTCACTGAGGGCTTCGAAATGTCCAAAATGAAGAAAGAGGATGATGACCTGGCAATTAGAATGAGAACACGTACCACGCCGGGCCCAAGGAATATTCATTTGATGCCAGCTAATAGATCCAGAAATAATTCCCGTTAATTTCTCTACCTCTTAGAAAGAGACATTACCAATTCAGATAAGGTATTGCCGAGCTAAATCCCAAGACAATAGACTCAGACCTTCAAGATCCAGATTTGTTTGTCCGGGAAATGCAAGTCATTTTCTTTGTGGGTAAATGTTGAAAAGAATTTCATGAAAGTGGCTATATACCTACTCAACTTTCAAGGCAGTGAATGCCTCTGCATTGCTGTGTAGGGTAGATTTTCTATTTAGGAAGCAGAGGTCTTCTCTATGAAGATTTGGATGGATTGGTGAGTTGACAATGACGAGGTTAATTAATTCAGGTGGTGTAGACATTCCAACTGGGTAATTCAAGATGAAAAGATGGAGTTCAGCACGTGTGAGAAATAAAAGTATTAATCTCCTTTATCACTCTGTTTAATATAGAACTTTTATTAACATGTGCTGGAGAAGGAGGGACCGAGGATAAAGCAGCCACATGTCAGCCATTTTCTAAGGGAGACTGGCAGGGCGCTGGCCCATATATCTTCAGAGAATGATGCTGAGTTATTATCCACCATTAGAAGGGAATGTTCATTTCTCATTTGTCTGGGATAGAAAAGCTCCTTCTATAATACTGAGAGCTAATAGCTCCATGAAGAGTAGAGTTTTGGTTCCTAAATTACCTGGATTGGCTCTGTACCAAGTCTAAACTCACCCAGCTCTCCATTTACCACTTCCCACTTGGGCACAAGTGATACCAAACCTGGACCAGACGTCCTTGGGGAGCAGGGAGAAAGCAGCCAAACAGCCATGCAGCTGATAAATATCAGGCAGCCCTCAAATATATCCATTTTGCTGAATTCTAAGGTTTTAGCTGGAGAATTGCCATCATGTGAATTGAGCCTAATATTTTAATTTTTGTTTCAAAAATGTTTCTAGTCCATTTCCAACCTAACAAAAGCCTTCATGCCCCCAAAATGAAAGGGCTCATTTTGAAACTGATGACTTATCTCCCCCTCTAAAGGGGGCTGAGGTAGGTGCATTTCTTTCTGCCCTGCAGGCATCTGTCTTCTTCCCGGCCTTGCGGGCAGCTAACCTCTGCTCCCACCCGTGGAGACAAAGCCCCCAAAGGCAGACAGGAGGTGACTGGTTCAGGTATTGATCAACTCTTACTCACATAAAACCTTTCACCTCCCTCAGAGGATGATGGCCGAGCCAACGTCTGATATTCACATGTGGAAATAAACTGGAATATAAAAAATCTGCATCCATGACAACATGGGCTATGATCTCATCTGATGCTCCACACCAAGCAGAGGGCAGCTCTGGGCAAGCTGGAGAAATTGCGCACCGGGCATGCTGGAGCAGCACAGCCTCCTGGACAATCCAGGGCACAGGAGGCTCTGTCACCAATGCCCAAACCCACCCACCATCTTCACTACCTGGGGTTGGTGGAGAACCTGGACGCAGAGGAAGTTGTCAGGAAGGAAGCTTGGCCCTAACAGTCATCACTGCTTGCTACACATGTGCAAGCCCTGTGCTGTGGGTTGTGCTCCTGTCTTCCCACTCAGACCTCCTGGTTATGCAGGTGACCTGGGGCCAGGGGTCTAGAATCACTGGCTCAGGAGGAGCTCACTGTGGGAGCCAGAGCTCCATGCTGGAGCAAAGCACATGACACCCTCAAAGCCTCTTTCCACTCCGTGCTACAATTCCTCCAACAAGCAGCCCTGAGAAGCTGGCAGGGGAAGATCAACCCTGTTTCTGATGACACAGTAGAGGCCCAGAAGTTATGTCACCCATTGAAGCCCTAAGCAAGTCACCCACAGTGTTTTAGACTTTGCATATAGCCAAAAAGTAAAGAAATGGCAGGATACGACTTATAAATGATGGTATATTTAAAATATTTACTTTTTACAGGTTAACATATTTAATACAAAAAGATCAATGTAATATTATCATATAATTACAGGATTTATTATACCATTAATTCAGAATACATTATAGATAGTGTGGGTTGGTGATGGGCCACTCGTTTAAAATCAGTGTGAGGATCCCTTCAGCATCCTGCCAGGTGTAACTATGCATGGCCTCAACTGAAGGTCAAGACGGAGCTCTTAGTGTCAGGCTCAGGTTCAAAGTAGCCCCAGATCTGGCTCCCCTGACTCTCAGGTCTGTGAATTTTCTGCCATTCCAGGGCCATTAAGTGAGCAAATGTCCAAGTGGGCAGTTTTATGCCTGGGCAGTATCCATGGGGTGGGGGCGTCTCCCCAGCCACAGATCATCCTGTCCAGCAAGGCCATCCCTCATAATTAAACAGCTGCTACTTTCCCCAAAGATATAGGGATAGCTTGTTGATTATATGACTAACAGTTTATGACATCCTGGATGTATCAAGACCAAAGGCACCTATAAACACAAGTTAATCCCATCAATTTCCACTACTCCATGTGCGGGAGGAAGGACACATTCCAAGGGTGACCCACAAGACAGCTGTACACAGAACATTCACTATGGTCTCAGCAGGAGACCCTCAAGAAGCCCCAGAGAACATGAACAAGAGGCAATCCAAGGACCCCTGCCTGGGCAGCTTTTCAGAGGACCTCTTTAAAACTTACTGTGTGAGGGGGAGGGGGATAGTGGGACAACATGTGTTGTGTGGTCTGTCCTGCACTCATTTCTACCTTTCTTGGTCCCACAGCACATAGGTAGTCCTTGGGAAAACACCTCTCTCTTTCTCTTCTCCTGTGGTTTGAATGGGCTGCTCCACTCAAGGCTTGAGGGGTGTCATTCAGAGCATTAAGATGTACCCACAAGTCATGGATGCAGGGAGCATTTCCATCTCTAAAAGCTTTGCTTTAGTGCCCTGTTCTCAATCAACAGTCCCAGAAAAACGAGACATGTTAATTTATACTATGGTGTTAATGACTGATGACCAAAGACCGAATTACATCCCTCAGAGAGCATTTGATAGCCATGGAGTATTGGAGATTCACAAACTTTTTTGTGAGATCCTATCCCAACTTCCCCTCTTAGAGGCTGTGTGACCTTGAACAGAACAAATCCTTTAACCTCTTTTGGCTGTAGTCTACGCCTTTGCAAAATGAGGTTGGTAACATCTACCTCTGCTGTCTTTCTGTGATTTAGATGATATTTGTAAAAGCTCAGTGCAGACATCCAGAAAATGGCCAATGTATCATCAGGTTGGGGTGGGTGGGGATGAGGCCTTCATACATTCGGGATCTGTCCAGACCTTGCACCCACTAGGTTCAGCCAGGACCCTCACTGGGGTCAGGGCCCCAGACTCCTTCTCTGCGTGATAATTAGATGTGTCTCTCTCCTCTGAAAGTCTCTTGAACTTTCTGATCCGTGGTTAGGACTAGCACTGACCCGGCACCTGGAGACCATGGGAGGCCCTGAAGGCACGGTGGCGATGAAGACAGCCAGTGCAGTGGAAAGAGGACTAGAGTGGGTGTCTTGAGCCCTGGTCAGCCACCTGCCTCTGGCTCTGGTACCCTGGATGACCCTGATCATGGTGTTCCTCCTTCTGGCTCATCTTCCCCTCACGTGGTTATAATGAGGATCCTGGGGTTGTTCTACTAAGTTCTTGCCACAGTTGGGTCAGTGTGGCTGCGGGCCACACATGGAGACCCACGATGGCCATCCTTGGCTTCCCAGGGTATTCCTGAGTGTTTCATTCATGAGCATTTGGTGTTAATCCAGGAGTCTCCTGACATGTGGAGGTTGGGGAGAGAAGTGAGTCACTCAAGTACACATGGTGAAATTCTCAGGGCAATGCAAAACTGTTTCTATCTGACCAGGAGCCAGGTCAGAGGTCTAAGGCAGACTGGGGAAGAAGGAGGAGACCACCTTTGGGTTGCATACAGTCCAGTTATTGTACGTTATCAGGGCCACATATAAACATGTGTATACTTACATGCATGTACACAAAGAAATGTATATATTTTCACACGTGGACATCTATACACATGTGTGTACAAACACATGCTCTCCCAGGCTACTGCAAGGCCTCCTATGAGGATATAAGCATCTGAGTGTTCCCATTTATTCCTTGATTCTCTCTTCTACCCAGACTTGGGACATCACACACTAAGCCTATCTTTCCCTTCCAACATCAGTCTGCAGCTCCAGGCTTCTCTGAAACAGTGATATGTATCAGTTAGCTCTTGCAGTATAACAAACTGCTCCAAAATATTGTGGTTTCAGCAACAACCCAGCTCACCATTCTGTGAGTCAGCAAGTTGTGCTGGGCTCAGCTGGATGGTTCTTCTGGACTTGGCTCACTTGTGTGTCTAGAATCAGCTGCTAGGTCACCAGGAGCCTGACTGGTCTAAGATAATCACAGGGGGCTAGTGTGTCTTACTCTATGTGGTCTCATCCTCCAGCAGGCTGGCCTGGGCTGTTGACATGGGGTTCACAGGGTTCTAAAAGAAACAGCACAGAGGCATACAAGGCCTCTTGAGGCCTAAGCTCAGAAATGCACATTGTTTTTGGCTCTTGCTGCCTTCTATGGCCAAAGCAAGTCACATGACCAGCTCAGCTACATAAGGAGGAGAAAGAGACTTCATTTCCTGATGGAAAGTGGAATTGGCAAAGTTGTGTTGCAGAGACAGAGAGAAGGCAATAGGTATGGCCATCTTTACAAATAATTCATCAGAGGCTACATAGTAAAGAGCCCTAAAAAAGGCTGGGTCTGGAGAATTATCAAGATTCCCGATGGAGCAGGGCAGGCCTGGCTCTGCCAGGGCTCCACCCCACACCCTCCACCCCTTTGTTGCTGCAGTAACCCTGCTGTTTCCCCAAAACATGAGAAAACCCTTTTGCTCTGTTCGGTTTTTCACTGGCGGTTGAGAATACGTTTTGACCCATTTATGGGTGCAAATTAATGAGATGACAACAGACTGAAACCGATGACAACTGCTAATCTGTAAGCAAAAACAAGGGATGAGGAGCCGAGGGCACTGCAGCTGTTTTAGTTTCATTGAGAAAATGAGTTTATGTTAGAAACACTCAATATTCACAGCAAATTAAAAATAATGAAGCGAATTGATACCAATGATATTTTTTTTTGCTTACTATCCCTTTGTAAATCTATTTCGTCACACAAATTGACAGGCCTAATTGATACATACACTATTATTCCTCATTAGTAGGCTGAATGAAATAATTCTTGATTAAATTTATTGCAATTTACCAATCCAGCATAATGTTTGCAAGCTATAAAATTCAATCAGCAGGAAACCAGGGGGAAGCAATGACATTATTACGTTTTATATAGGTCTCCCTGCCCTAACAAAGAGAAGGTCATCAGAAGACCCGCCAAGTGGGCAATACACTATAATGAGGGAGCCCCTACCCCAGGCTAGTTTTCAAAGGCATCAGCAAGAGCTCCAAGCCCCCCTCTCACCGTGTAGCTGGCCTGGGCTCGAGCCATCCCTGCCCTCCTGGCTCTGCCCGTCCTCAGGCAGGCCTTCAGCTGTTCCATGACTAGGAGTTGCAGGGACTTCCAGGGACCTGAGATTGGCAATGGAACCTGCCACTCACACCCATCCCATCCCAACAGGGTATCAGAAGGGAGGTTGCTTAGAGATAGGATGAGAGAACAAAGCCACACCAGGCCACCCATCCCAGGGCACCCACATCAGGGGAGGTCCTGAGCCCAATTGTTCACCAATGAAGTAAGATCTCCATAGAGTGCCTGCCATCCTAATGTCGCAGAGATCACATCCTGGCAGCATTAAATGCTCTATCCAGCCCCACCGTAATGTTCTATTTGGCTCAATGGGATTAAAAGTTAAAATTACAATTAATTGCCAATCTTTAAAAACTTGGAGATTGTGTATAGATCCCTGGTGTCCAGGTTTCCCTCAAAGAATAGGAATAACTGGCCACACCGGACCCCTTTCTGTGTGGAACTGGGTCAAATCTGACCCCTTCGGGTGGGACGAGCATTCTCTGCTCCTCATTGTCTTGTGTTCCGTCCCTTCACTGTTGTCCGTTACCTGCCTGCCCCTGTGACGTCTGTGACTTTTGCAGTGCACGATCTTTGAGTGCTCAAGGCTTCACTCCGTGTAGTTCTGGGTTGTCTCAAGGTGGCTGTGCACTCTGGGCTGGGCTGTGTTTCGGGACGCTTGGCTCTTGACATGGCAAACCTGTAGCAACCCCCTAGATAGGGATGTTTACCCAGAGCACCTCCCCACTCGCTCTTCTCCATCCTGTTCCTGGTACAAACATCCTGAGCTGGACTCATCACCCCCTCTCCCCTGCTTCCATATCCACGCTGTTGAGCATTTCACCCTCCATAACCCCTTCCACTCTCTGTAAACACATCCCTACTAGGTCCCGTTCCCCAGGGTCCTGCTCTCTGGGCCATGGGTGTGAATATCCACTCTTTCTCAAGATCATGATGCTGAAGAAGGGTCTTCTGGACTCCCGTATCCCCAAAGTATCCACCTAGACCAGAGCTCCGAGAGGGATAGGGACAAGAATAGTTATTTTGACCAGACAGACCTCTGTTGAAATTTTCATCAGACTCACAACATCACAAAGATCTCCTGGAATGTAGTATGTGCTCAGTAAATGGTTTTGGATTTGATTCCTATGACTACCCTCCTGACCATCCCCATTAGTTCTTTATCACTCTCAGTAGCAGTAAGGTGTCGTCCAGGAGGTTAGAGAGTGATTCAGACGTGCCCTTCTCCTCTGGCCCTGGAATGTGAGGTCCTCCAAGGCATGGGAGGAGCAGAAAACATCTCATGGGGGAACCATGCATGGCAGGACGAGTAAGGAAACATCCCTGGGGACAGAGAGGGGCTCCCAGACACAGGACACCAAGTGTACAACCAAATGCAATTAAGACAGTTAAGACTTCAAGACAAAGTCTCAAATCAGGAGACCTGCTCCACTGGGGATCCCAGGATGAGCTTCTCTTCAAGGACATTGAATGTTGCTAGGTCTGTGCAAACATGTGCCCAGTAGCCCCAGTGCAAATCTCTCTTTATGCTCCAATACTGGGAATCTGATCTCTGATGGACACTTTCATCTGCAAGTTCCCCAAGAACAGATACAAAGCACAGTTAATCACTTCCCACCCCCAGAGCTCTCCTCCCCCTCCTCCCCCTCCCCTCTCCCTCCCCCTCCCACCCTCCTCCTCCTCCTCCTCCTCCTCCTCCTCCTCGTCCTCCTCCTCCCCCTCCCTTCTCCCTCCCCCTCCCACCCTCCTCCTCCTCCTCCTCCTCCTCCTCCTCCTCCTCCTCCTCCTCGTTCCCAGTCCCAGGGGAGGGCTCAACCGTATATACTCAAACTGCAAACCCCAGAGATACCTCTAACTTCCTCCAGTACCTTGCTATCGTCCCTGCCCTATTGCCCATCCTTCATGTGCCCTTCGTATTCACTGAGTTAATCTTCTTTCATCTCCACACCATCAGTGTGGTCCAAACCACCACTGTCTCTCATTCATATGCACCTTGCATGCAGGCCACTACATCTGTCTTATTCACCACTGTTGCCTCAGCACCTAACAAAATGCCTGACACATAATAACAATAATAATAATAGTATGGTTTCTTATATTGGATACTTATGTGCTGACACTTGTCTAAGTGTTTTATGTGCATCATCTCACAGCACAGTTCTCTGGGGTGAATGTCATTATTATTGTTACTTACACAGGAGGAGAAGGAGGCTCAGAGAAGCTGTGCCCAAGTTCCCACAGGTAGTAAGTCCCAGAGCCAGGATTGCAGACTAGATCTGTTCCATCTGACCCCAGAGCCTGGTTTCTGCATCCGTATGCTGCATTGCCTCTGTGGGAGTTTGGTGACATCCATTGGTTAAAATGGATGGATCACCACACCCCTTAGTCAATCTCCACAGCCCCAGCTGTGCTCCTTGCAAATCATTCTCCATGCTGTAGCCACCACGATGGCTGTCACTTAAACTATTCAATGGCCCCCAGCTCCTTAGCCTGGCTTGGAAGATCTAGCCCCTTCCTGCCACTGCATCCTTGCTTCTCTTCACTCTTCCATCAGGCACACCCATCTACTTTAATGTTCCCGGGTTGATGCGCCACATTATTTCTTGCCTCAGGCCCTTGCACAGCCAGTCTCTCCGTCCACAATGCCTCCCCACTCTGCTCCCCCAGACCTGAAACCCTCAACCTAGACCATGCTTCCTCTTGTCCTATCCCATCTGCCTAGCCAAGGCACCCATCCTCTGTGTCCCCACAGTACCCTGCACAGCCCACAGGACACTAATGGCCAGGTACTGTTGCCTCCGCTCCATTAACCTGTCAGTTCCTTCAAGTCCAGGGGGCGTGTGTTCACTCTGGCCTCCCCACTGGCGAGCACAGTGGCAGACATGTAATTGTCCGTGCCTGACGGCGATGCCTCTTTGTTTGAATGGGTTGATTCAATAAAGTTATTAGTGAACGAAAACAGACAACATACAACTGAAGTGGGCTTCAAGAATCAACCATCAGAAAAAACTCATGACCCGTGGGCTTCCCTAGTCGTGCAGTGGTTGAGAGTCTGCCTGCCAACGCAGGGGACACGGGTTCGAGCCCTGATCTGGGAAGATCCCACATGCCGCGGAGCAACTCAGCCCGTGTGCCACAACTACTGAGCCTGCGCGTCTGGAGCCTGTGCTCCGCAACGGGAGAGGCCGCAACAGTGAGAGGCCCGCGCACCGTGATGAAGAGTGACCCCCGCTCGCTGTAACTGGAGAAAGCCCTCGCACAGAAAGGAAGACCCAAAACAGCCAAAAATAAATTAATTAATTAATTTAAAACAAAACAAAACAAAACAAAAACTCATGACCCTTGACAAGACAATGTGGTCGGCGATCTAGAGGCGTGATTTCCAGCCTTGCCATGTGTCAGAATCACCTGGTTTGCTTTACTAAAAGCACAGATGTCTGGGCCGCACCCCTACAGTCTCTGATTCAGTAGATCTGGGAAGAGGTGGGTGGACTGAAGATGTCTAGTAGGTTTCCAGGTGATGTTGATGTTACTATGAGAGCTACCCTTCTAGAAGATTCTGGAAGTACCCTTCAGAGAACAGTAGTACCTAGTAAAACTAGGAGGACAGGCAAAAAGAGAAATGAAACACAAGCTTCTTGTCTTGTCAGGCTTTGGTCTCAAGTTTGTAATGCACCAAACTCTAATAGAAAGTCTGTACTCTGAACAAAAACAGTTTGGGGGCAGCCACACCTAGCCCAGGGTCAACATTCACGTGGATTCCAACCTCTTGCTGCAGAAATCCTGGCTTCTCACCGACATTCTGGTATAGAACAGCCACATTTGGCACCTGGTTCTGGATGCCAGGCATCCAGGCCTAGAGTATAGGCATTGCTGAGATGCCCGATACATCTTGCTGGCCGTCAAACAAGGCCTGACCCCCTCCTCCCTGATGGGAGCAGCTCCAGGCAAACCAATGGCATCCTTCAGACATCGGGAGCGGGGAGGAAACAAACAGATTAATCTCTGAAATTTGATACCCGTTCCAGACACAAGTAGCAACAAACTTAGCGACAAAGCTGTCAAAATATGTTCCACAGCCTCATTGGCAAGAGATCTGGACACATGAAAGAAAATTCAGCAAAACCAAATCAGTTGCCAAACTGGGAGGTTTGACAGCATGCTCAGGAATACGTTTAGATCAAAACAGGAACACGTCCAAAGGAGTGAATGTCTCCATAAATTATTATGGAATGATTAGAAATAATTAGTCAGTGATTTCAAAATATTACATATATTTTTCAGTGGTATTGAGGGGACATGTTATATAACATGGGATTTTGTTTTTACATTGGGCTTTCCTAATTTTTTTTCTTATTGCTCTCCAGCAGTTTTCAAAAGATGGGGGCCACAGATGTAATACTCCACCATGTAAATCACGGTGGCTTAAAAGAATATGTCTTTAGGCAACAGGATTCCTTTGCAAAGCTTCTAATGGAAGGGAAATGGCAGAGAGATTCTTGTTCCTTTCTGGGCCTTGTTGGTGGGGGTCGGTCTCTAGTTGCTTTTCCTGAGTTAGAGTTTGGTATAAAAGGAGTTATAGAATTTACGTTTCCCAAGGCCTCCAGGGGTGGTTGGACCCAAGCAGACATGGGGTTCACCCAAGCAGACATGGAATTCCACCCAGAGCCAAGGCTGGAACCCAGGCCAGGCTGGAAGCCAGACTTCAGGCTGCTTACTTTGGGCAGGAAAGACCTGGAACCAAGAGGCTCCTATAGCCTTTCTGAAGAAACTTCATTCTAAAGACAGATCTTTAGAACAAATCTGTTCCTAGTGCTCCTTCCATGTGAGAGAAGAATTCTTGTCCTGGTAACAGAGGGGCATCTCCTGGCCTCCGCTCCTTTAGCTGGCCCTGGAGTGTCCGACCAGAATTGAAACAGCTGCTCCAGATCTGGGCGTCCCCTGTTGGCAATGTTCCTTCCAGTCTTACAATCTTGGGAAGGCAGACCATGAAAGACCTACCCTCCTTACATGTCAGAGGGACGGTAAGACTCAGCTCAGCCTTCCACAGAGAGCAGAGAGAACATTCCATCACCCAAGCGTAAGGAGCCCCACAGGCCAATGGAACAGAGTAAAACACTGACCGCACAGCCCTGCCCCCGCTGGCTTCTCTGGCCCCTAGCTTTCTCCACTTCCTCTTCAAGAGTTAAGACTTAACATCCTGCTAAGGGGTGTTAACTTTTAAGTTGCCATAAAACCAAATAATTTTATTTATCAATTTGTTTTAATTTCAGAGAATGGCTAAGCATATGTATGAGTTAGCCGAAAAAGCCAGCATGCACACCTGCTGTGAGGAGAGGTTTCCAAAACGAGACATGAGGAAAATATTTGAATTCCATTTCCCTGTTCTAAAGTCCCATTTGGAAAAAAAAAGAAGAAGAGGGAAGAAAAGACAAGACTTCCAACACAGAAGCAGGCCTTTACAGTTACAGCCTTTTACAAGATGATCCTGAGCTATGTTCCCTGTCTCTGAGGAAGGCACCAGCATATAAAATGGTAGTGAATTTGCATTACTTCCAATCCATCATTCTCTGGGTGTGCGGGAAAAACCAGGGGACCCGCTGCAACAAAGCTCAGCCTTCGTGTTGACAGATTCTTATTTAAGTGACTATGAATACAACAATTCCACAAATAATTTGTCAAGTGTGGGGCTGAACTGGCTCTGAACCCTGATAAATACCGACTCTCCTCCTGCTACAAAAGCAGCATGCTTGGTGTGCGGACACCGCGGAGCAGGCGTGAGCACGGAACAATCTATGCTGCTATATTTCTTTCTTCTTTGTGGTTTAACGAAACAAAACAAACGAACCCCAAACAACTTTGAAGGTGGCTTTCTTCCTCAGTGTTGAATATCCAGGATGGAGATGCCCTTTGATTGCACACCAGACACTGCAGGCTGAGCCATAAGGGTCCATTTGCAGACCACACTGATGGCCCCCTGCCCACAGAAGCCTCCGGCTTCCCTCTTGGATGCTCCAGTCAAGTTGCCTTAAGCCTCGAGTTCCCCTGGCTGCTGTCCTAAACGGTGCACCTGGCAGCTGCTGGAGCCCAGTGATTGTGACCACACAGGGCGGCCGGCAGTGCACAGGCTGCACCAGCAGACTTGCAGTTCAAGATGCGCCTGGAGGATGGGGTGACAGGTCCCCTTGAACAAAATGTAAATCTAATCATCTTTGAAGACCGCAATATACACCTAAATGTCTCTTGCAGATGTAATTTGGTATGCATTATTAATTTATTTTTCATAAAGCTCCCCAGCTCCTGAGAGGGTGTGAGCACAGAGCCGCCCGATGATAAGGCTCATTTGTCAGGGGAAGGAGGGCATGGGCGTACAATTTCCCTTCCTAAAAACCCCATCCAGGAGAATGCACAGATGCTTCTTAGGGAAAGAAGACTCCTGCAAACTAGATGATTCCGGACATAATAAAGTGCCAACCTCTAATGGGACATGAACACTCCCGCACTGTTTGCAAAGTGAGAGGTAACTTAACAGTGCTGGACGGCCAGGCATAAGAGTGGTTGTCTATGTGTCAATTACACTGAAACTTTTGACACTGAGGCCATAATGCCTATAGAAATAATTAAGAAATAATTAACTCGTTCTAGCATAAAATGCTAAATATTTATTGTTTATGAAGCAATTTTAAATAACGCAAACGTTCATGCAGTTGGGGCCATCATGATTTTCCAGTCATTAACTTAACCAGAATTTGCATTTTGGGACTCTAGCCAGTGACTTACATGCAGTCCTTAAGTCATTTTTCAAACACCCTGTCCTATCTTAATCTATTCATCATTAATCACATTTGGTCACTTTACATAGAGAACACTATTCAGATGAAAGATAAAAGAAATACATTAATAAAATGAAAGCAAGTTGGAATACTTCAAAACATAAGGTAGAGGATGAATATGGTTATCCCAGCAATTTATACATTGTGCACTTAGTGTTAAAGTAGGGCTGGTGGAGCTGTTGCTTATTATTTAAGAGGGATTGTAAGGAGGAGCTGGCTTTTATCATATCAGGCACCCTTTCTCACTGTTCTGAAATGAGAGCATGCATCTAAGCTGGTCCCTGGAGCAGCTCTGCCTTCCAACAGCTGGGGCAGGTCAGTAGAACCTGGGGAAATCCAGACCCTTCTCTAACCCAGGTTACCTCCCCCAGTCACTAGACTGGCCTAGCAAAGATACACTCTGGGGGCACTCCAAGGAACTGATTCATCCTCACCTGGTGCTGTCAGTCCAGTTTCCTTGGGGGTCACAGGGAGGTCATGCTGGGCCCCACTCAGTGGCACCAATACCTCCTGGCCCAGGAACTCCCGGGCTCTCAGCCACAGGGTCTGGTCCTCTTTGGGCTCTTGGACATTCTACACAATGTCCCCTTCCTGGGGCATTGGCAGAGCAGAATCGTGAGCTTGTGTCCCATATGAACAGAGGCAAAGTGAAAAGAGTGGGGAAAGAAAAGCAGGAGAAAAGGCAGGCAAGGGGTGGGGAGGGAAACTGTGTCTGCTCCCACCCAGAAGGACTACGGCCATCATGAACATATGATGCTCTGTGCCAGCTGGGCCAAGTCCCCTTCTCCAAGCCTACAGACTGCCTGTGCTCTCCTGGGCAGCTCCTTAATCAGGGCCACCTTGTGGCAGGTACTAGGCATGTACTAGGGCTGAACCACTGGGGTCCCATGAGAACTGGTCAGATAATGGTTGTATCATTCAGGGATTTCCACTGATTAGGTGGTAGTAGCGTGGGGGGATTGGATTGTGGCCAGGCCATGGGCTCTTTGGTGAACTGAGAGTCAAACTGACATCTTCAGAGGAGGACAGTTGAGTCCCCACCCAGCCGTATAAGCTGGCAGGTAGTGCTAATGCTGGGGTCAGCTACACTTTGGTGGGTATATGTGACGTTTAGTTTGGAGGCACCACAGGGCCCAAAGGAATTAACATAATCTGTATATTGGTGTCTTGGCTATATATTCAGCCATTTGGGCCATTATAGCAAACTACCACAGACTGGGAGGCTTATAAACAACAGAAATTTATCTCTCAAAATTTTGGAGACTGAGAAGTTCAAGATCAAGGCACTGGCAGATTCAGTGCTTGGTGAGAGCCCACTTCCTGGTTTGTCGACGGCTGTCTTTTCTCTGTATCTTCACGTGGCAGAAAGGGTGAGGGGGCCCTCTGAGGTGTCTTTTATAACGGCACTAATCCCATTTATGAGGGCTCCATCCCCATGACCTAAGCACATCCCAAAAACCCCACCTCCTAATACCATCACATTGAAAACATCATCACATCACAAACATTTAGTCTATAGCAATTGGATACAGACTGATAAGGTAGACAGGAGTCAAGTACAGAGAACTCTGAAAATCTGATTAAAGTGCTTTATATTTACTCTGCAAGATGAGAAGGGGAAAAAAAAAAAGTGATGTGCAAAGCCCAGACATTCCAAGGTTCTTGATAAGTGCACTAAAATGTGGTACCTGGGGGCTGTGATCCTCAGCAAGCTCACCCCTGGCATAGAGTGAGCTCTGTGAGGACTGGGGACCACATCTGTTTGAATCACCTCTGTATTCTCAGCACCCACAACAGTGCCGGGCACATGGTAGGTTTCCTTTCTGATGTTAAATAAAACTAAATATAATTGAGTGCTTTTTATGATGCTAAGCATATTCTTCTGACCCACACTGACGGGCCTGAATCCAGTCATCTCCAACCAGCAGAAGAATCTGGAATAAATAGCTTGGATTGCGACCTAGTACCCGTCAGGCCATAAGCTTTATTATTTTATTTATGTTTTGTAGCTCTCCCATGTGCCAAGTGCTCTATGAGATGAAACCATTGCTCAGGCCCTGCTAGGGGGAGGGGCCGTCTGCCAATCATGATAGAGGCTGGCCAAGGGATGTCCCTCCAGGCAGCTCCAGACTGGCTGAGGTGGGTGTGGCTCAGATACAAAATGGGGTGAAGGAGGTCACTGGCAGAGCAGTCGGGGCACATGGGGGTGAGGGCCAGTGCCATGCTATTGCAAGCAGTGTGCCTGCCTGTGCTCCAGAATATTGAGCTATTGAGTGGGCCAGCACTCTACAGCCAGACACTTACCATTGTCGTGAGATGGGAGGGGGAGAGGATGGAGCCGGGGGAAGAGGTGACAGGGTGGGGGAAAGATGAGGGACCTGGGAAAAGAGTCCAGCACTGGGTGGGGCCAATGACTAGGCGGGACAGATAAGCCCTCTCTGGGATCTGGCCTTTGGGACCAGTGTGTGCTGCTCAGGGCAGCTCCTCTGCCCATCAGGGGACCCTGGAGACCAATGCCCCAGCAGGACTGGGCTGGAGGCGATCTTGTAGCGAGAGCACCCAGGACACTAACTGAACAAAGATTTACTTCCAGGGCAGGCCCCTTGCCATTCAATCTACCATGCCACCAAAAGGGGGTGTGAAAGCAATATTGTCCCCATCTTCATTGTGGAAACTGTGGCATGTGTGATTCTGAGACACCATCACAACCAGAGGAGGTGCTTTGCAGATTCACCCTCATCATGTACTAGTTTGGTCTCAGGTCAAGCAATTGAGTATTTTTATGGGTGTTTTTCAAGAATCTCCCCAAGTCTTTTTTTTTTTCCTTGTAACAAAACTCTTGCCAAAAGAAACTGGTTTCTAAAGTCCCAGTCAAAAAGTAGTAATATTCTATCCACACATTAATGATTTCAAAATTCTCCATTATGAACAATATTTATCAAAAACAGCCCACTATCAGATGAAAGATGTGCCTTATCTTTTCTTGTCAACTAAAACATTATTCACAGAAAGTTTCTTTCATATCTGTTTCAGGGGTTTCAGTGTCATTTTAAATTGCAAATCAATCATCTATCTTGCAGCCCTCGTTCTGGAGGGGAGATTAACGCTCTGGCTAAAATTGTTTACAAAGCCATTTGTAAACCTTCTGCGGATGCAGATGAGGAAAGTTTACCAGTTTAACATTGTTGATCCCAGAGAAAGCCTTAAGCAATGACTTCAGAGGGCAAAAAAATTTGTTCATTTATCATTATTGTCATGGGCTTTCGCAAATGATGACTATTTGTCTTCATCCTATTTTTAGACAATGAGCCACAATAGAGTCCAGAAAGCCATTTTGCCAGATGGGAGAAGGTGCTTTCATTGCAAAATGTTGTCTTTTCTTTCCCTGCCCTATAAAATTGGCTTAAGTGAGAACCAAGGATATGTTTTAATGTCAGGATTCCCAGAAGACATAATGACATACAATAAAGGCATTGCCAGCCCCAGGAAGGATGTGGTTCAAATGCATTGAGTACTATTTTCAATCTAAAATCGTGACTTCTGGGATAGATAGAAGCATGGTAAAAGCCAGGAAGATAGTTATGGATTTTAGCACACTTTCATTCCTTATTAATATTCCCTTTTTTAAAATGAAACACTGCAATAGGAAGGCCAATTACTTCTCATTAAGATGAATAAAAATGTTAGAATAAGCTGGACATAAAATAAACATTTATAGTGATATATGGCGAATTCCACCGAGCTCTGAACTACTAATCAGAAACTCTCTATGGAAGAGAAGATAAGAAAATCCAGTGTTCATAAGAAATGTTCCAGATTCTGGGGCATTTCATCAAGCTCCCTGCTTGTTCCCCTCAGCTTGTTTCTGGCAGTGTCCTGGGGAGGGGGGTACTCTTGTGTCTGTGTCTCTGATTGTCTAGGGGTCTAGGAGCCCCCTTTCTGCAAATAGCCCCAAACCAGTGCTCGCTTCACTAGGCTGGCTCCCTGGTCCTCCACTGGCTTTATGAGCTTGCCATTGATAATCATTGTACGCCTAGTCTGTTTTTAACACAAAGGAATATTTCACCTGTGTTTTGCCTCTATCGAAGACAATAATGAGACAGGCCTTAGAGAGATTATGTAGTCAACGATCAGCACCGACGTCATAATAATAGGGGGTCCTTCAGGTTTGGGTCCAGGTGCAGGGGGCACCGGAAACTTCATCTTCTAGAAGCCTTTATCATTGAGCTGACATTTTAGCAAACAGTACTATTGACTCACTGGACACACGGTGGAAACATGAGAGCATTACTGAGCATTAATCAGCTTGAAAACATGTCACATATTCTGAAATAGCCTGGACACACTCCTACACACATGCACGCACACACACATGCATACACATGCGCGCACACACACCTTGGAGTTTCGTGGGAGAAAGGCTCTTGGGGAGCCCAGAGAGGTGGATGCCGCAGATTGGGTTGGTCACCGTGCACGGTGGGCTTTGGAGGAAGGCTGCTGCTCGCCCCGCTCAGCGCAGGACGGGCAGCGGCATGAAGAGCTGACAAGTCGCCAAGACTGCTGCCTGGTTTACTTTAGCAAACTGGATACTGGCCCAGGTTCTGCTCCTCTCCATGGTATCTTTTTTTTTTTTTTTTTTGTAGAATTGCAGACTTACCTGACAGAAAGCTGCTTCTCCACAGGCCATTTCCTTAAAAGCAAAGAGACACCTCTGCAGTGTGAGCTCCATGGTACTTCTGTACTTTGACTCCTCATCACAATCCCGTTCCCCCAACCACAGCGCACCCCCTGCCTCTCCTCCTCTCCCTGCCCTTCCTCACCTGCAACTCCTCCCTTCCAGCTCAGCCCTGTGCCTCTGCCACGGACTTTCCCAAATGGCCCAGCCCTATTGACCCTTGTCCAAGTCTGCTCCCGGTGTGTTATCCCAATCTGAACAGGAGCAGTTTTATTTCCCAATCATGACCGTTTTGGGTTTCTTTCTTTACTTTTTGGTCAGTAGGAGTGTATTTATTGGCTGGGGAATTTATTACTCAATAATTTTAAGACAGCCTAGAATAAGACACAATCGTCTAAGAAAATTATTTTTTTTGCTTTTTTATTTAATTTTTAATTGTGGTAAAACACACATAACATAAACTTTACCATCTTTTTTTTGGGGGGGGGCGGTACGCGGGCCTCTCACTGTTGTGGCCTCTCCCATTGTGGAGCACAGGCTCCAGACGCGCAGGCTCAGCGGCCATGGCTCACGGGCCCAGCCGCTCCACGGCATGTGGGATCTTCCCAGACTGGGGCACGAACCCGCGTCCCCTGCGTTGGCAGGCGGACTCTCAACCACTGCGCCACCAGGGAAGCCCAAACTTTACCATCTTAATCACTGTAAAGTGTACCATTCAAGCAATCTCCAGAACTCTTTCAAATTACAAAACTGAAGCTCTGTACCTATTAAACAACTCCCCATCCCACCTTCCCTCCAGCCCCTGGCAACCCAGTTGACCATTCTTGATGCTGTAACCAATGTTTTTGTCCTCCTGTATTCTCTATTACCCCTTGACCATCCCTCCCTTTCAAGTCACCAGAGACTTATTGCATGAGGGAAGAAATGGATAACAGAAAACAGACAAAAATAATTGTCTAATGAACTTAAGCCGCAAAAGTCTAAGCCTGGAGGAGAAGAGAACAAGAATGGCCCCAAGGCATGAGCAAAGGTGAGGAAGGACACATGATGACTTAGCAGAAGGTTTCCTACCCCCAGAGAATACATAAATGTTCCAGAAGAAAGAAGAGCAAAGGAGAGAGAGCACTTAGATGCTGGTAGGTCCCCATGAAGGGGCTGGTCCTTGGCCATCCTGAGGTTGAGCCCCACAAGATGATGAGAGCATCCACAGGCACCCTGGACTAGACTGAGCAACCATGGCCCAGCACTGGATGGAAGGATGACCACTGGGGTACCACAGCCACCTCCACCCCAACCTTGTCATTATATAGGAGTCTAAGGAACCCTGGGAAGGCCCCTAACTTGGGGAAGATTATTCTCATTGACTTGACAAAGTAAGAGCTTGCATTAAAATTTTAGTTGAGAGTCCGCCTGCCGATGCAGGGGACACGGGTTCGTGCCCCGGTCCAGGAAGATCCCACATGCCACGGAGCGGCTGGGCCTGTGAGCCATGGCCGCTGAGACTGCATGTCCGGAGCCTGTGCTCTGCAACGGGAGAGGCCGTGACAGTGAGAGGCCAGCGTACCACAAAAAAAAATAATAATAAAATAAAAAATTAGTTGAATGATAGGAAAAGAAATTTATTTTTCTTGAATTTCAAGGCTGCTTTAGTCCACACCTCTGCCCCCTCTGCCAGCAACTATACCTTATACTGCCTTACATTTCCCACTGCCCTGCTCAGACTTCATGCCATGTTGTGAGCAAGCCTTCCCACCAACAAGCAACACCAATCTGTCTGCCATGTGAATGAGCCATCTTAGAAGCAAACCCTCCTGGTCTGGTCAAGTTTTCAGATGACTACAGAACCAATTGACATTTTCAGTGCAAACCCATGAGGGATTCTGAGCCAGACCTGCCCATCTAAACTGCTCCTAAATTCTTAACCCACAGCAACTATGAGATAACATATAGGGTTTTTTTGTTATAAGCCACAAAGTTTTTAGATAATTTGTTACATAGTGATAGATAACTACTACAGGAGCCCATATCAGACAAAATCATTAAGTTGCTGGATCAACCCTCACCTGAAGCTAAGTACCTATAGACTTTTCAGTGAAGTGGATCAGTAGAGTCTCTTTATTGTCTAAGCCAGTTTGAGTTGGATTTTCTATTATTTTCTATCAAACGCATCTTGGCAGATACATTCCCAATCCTTCTCCCTTGCCTCAGACTTCTGACCTGGTGGAAACTAAAAATGTGGATTAACTGACCCTATTTAACTTCAGGTGAAGAATCTTCATTCCAGCTACTCCTGCTTGTAACTGTGGCATTAACATTATGGAAGCAGATGCTGCTGCAATCTCCATGCAGAGAATTCATTCCCTTGCTTAAGGATATAATAAATGGAGATGAGAAGAGTTTACATCTAAATATATAAAGAGTCTATAGGTAATAACCCTTAAATGTAAAATCACTGTAGATATCCATTGTTATTTGCTTATCCAAAGTCACCAAAGAGAAAGAGTTTTTAACTCCTACTTGACAGTGACAACTTAGTGTTCTTCAAACCAAAATGAGAAACAAGAAAACTGTGTAGTAGTTACAGCATTTTGGTGGCTAAAAACACAGGTGTAACCTTTCTGTTTCTTTTGTCAGTTGCCTCTTGCAATTCACAAAAAAATAGAGCAGGTCTTTTTTTTAGAGGAGTGAAAAACACAATTGGGGTGTGTGTGTGTGTGTGTGTGTGTGTGTAACAAAGTAGAAAGATCATAACAAGATAGCATGTATCTCAACTCTGGTTGACAATGCTCAGAATGATCTAGAAAGAATAAGGTAGACAGTGGGTTCCAAAAGGAAAGAAATCAAGGTTAAAAGGAGGTGCTGGATAAAATACATCTCCAAGAGTCCTTGGCATTCTCCTTTGTTTGAATAAAACTAAGACTGGTCAATAACAATCATTGCACATCATGTGTCCACTGTGGATATGGATTTAATGCATAGATAGACATGGGCATGTGAAATCTACAGATCTATGGTCTAGGAATACCTGATAAGAATTATCAGTAACTTGTATCTTTATTAGTGCTCTTATGCTCATTTCCTGCTTTTTTTTTTTTTTGAATGAGATTGTATGGATTATTGGCTCTTTATCCAGGACAAAACTTGAAATTCACTTCTGTGATGAATCACAGAAATTCATCACATTAAGCCTCACTGAATGTTACACAGAAACATTTCTGGGAGGGACAGAGTTAATGTTTGGCTTTGAAGTCATTTGATGTGGATCTCATTTTCCTCCTAACTCCTGTGTAACCCTGAGCAAGTTACTGAGTCTGTCCAAATATCAGCCTTTTCATCTGTAATATTATATTGTTTGTAATAATAAAAATAGTATGTACTCTTACAGGATTTACTATGTTTCAGACCCTGTAGTCAGTGTTTCCTGTTTCTTAACTCATTGAATCCCATCCTCTAATATGATTCTCTTATCCCAAAGCTTGGCACATGTTAGACACTGCAATGGCAATATATGCTTTCATTTGGAAATGAAATATTAAGAAGCATAAATAATAGAAGATAAAATGATCTATTTCTCATACATCTAGGTAACATGAATCTAAAAATATTTTTACATTTATACTCTGTGACCAAGTACACACACACATGCACTGTGAAAGAGCATGATTCTAAAAATCAATGTATCATTGCCTTTCCTATATCATCCATTTCTATCCAGTCCACCTGGTATCACTGGGGACATCAGAGGGACACTGTGCTTCAAAGACAAATGCCATCTTAATTAGACAGCTCTCTTTTTAACATTTACCATCTCCTGTTGGGTCTAGCTCAAAGCAGTCAATATTTTTTTATAAACAGGGGAAGGGGAAAAAATGTCATCCAAAATCCACATCTTTAAGTTATTGGTGTGTGTTTGGTGCAACTGTGCTGATCCCAGCATCCATGTCAGCACAATGCCATACACATGTGTTAGCCGTTTTAGGCACAGGGCTGAGGGCTGTGACCACATCACACCACCTGAATCAGAATGCATGACAACCCAGTGCAGGGCTATTCAGCCACAAGCTCATGTAATCAACCACAGTGGGAGGGCTCAAATTAGTGGGGTTGACCCAGGTTCTACCTGCTTCAGATGCCCAAGTTCTCAGTTGAGACAGTGAGAGGTAGGTGTCTTACTCCTGCTGACTCAGTTTACAGGAAAACACTGAAAAAATATGAAGGAATATGCTGCCTTATCTTCAAATTTACACCAGGCACCAGAGCAATTTGGTGAACCCACTGTACAGGGAACCTTGACTCCGGAGGAAGCATGTTTATGGATTTTGGTATCAGAGAGACCTGGGTTCAAATATCAGCTCTGCCACCTGACAGCAGTATGACTTCACATCTATGCGCTGATTTTCTTTCTTTTTTTAAAATATTTTATACTTACAAAACGTAACAGGTGTAATGGTGAATAACAACATAAACTTACAAACTGCAAAAAGTTATATTTTGGTGCCATCATTTTATATCATGCAAGAAATACTTTATTAATGTGAAATCTTGATTGATCATAAGATTCTTCTGCCTTAATTTTCTGCAGATTCATTTATTAGATCATCAAAATTTACTTTTAGCAACTTAATTTTCAAGCAATATAATTGAAAGCAATGTTACTCTTGACAAATGCAAGATTGTAATTTTTGATCATTTTTAATTTTGAGCAGGATCTTTCTGCTAATATAACTATTGCTACAACTACTAAGAGAGTTGCGCTGATTTTCTTGTAAGGGCTACATGAGATAGTATTTATATACTCCCTGAAACATGGCAAGCTCTCAGTAAATGGCAGAAGAAGCAATAAAGCAATAATGATTTTTGCCTCTCATTCCTTACCTCTTTCCCTGAGCTCCAAATTTGTACAGAAGACTAACTACTCGATACCTCCACCTGGGTGTCCCACAGGCCCTCGGAACGAGCATGATAAATCAAACTCACCATCTATTCCTTAAACCCGTACAAACTAGAAACCTGGGTCATCACGACCTCTTCCCCTCCCTCTCCATTCACATGGATCCGATAACTCAGTCAAGGTGTTCACTGGACTTCAGGTTGGAACTTCCTCTCACAAGTCGGAATTTTCTTCTTCCTTCTTCTGAAAATAGACAAAAGCAAGATGGAGAACAAAAAAATGCTTATAAGTTTTCAGGGAAATTCAAAGACAAATGTAATGCAAGACTGCAAAATGCGTGTAAGGCTGTCAAAAGCAGCTGTGATTGAGCAGAAGCCACAATAAGAGGAAGTGAAAAGAAACTCAGCGAATTGCTGGAGGAGTTCAGTGATGGTATATCTCAGCAAGACCAACTAGGAGACATTTATTAAAGGAAAAAGACTCAACCTGAAGTGCAAAACTATCCTTGTTTTCAACAATAGGTATTGAAAATAGAGAGAGCAGTGCTTCTGCGAGAAGCCACTTAGCCTGGTTGGACAGAGGAGCAGAGTGAGCCATAGTTGCAGGAAGCAGTCTGTGTTAGAAGCAACAGAGAAGGGAAAACCTTTGGCTTGTGAACTCTGAAGGGTGACCCTACCTTCTCCTGCCCCTTAACCCTCTTCATTGCCACTTATCACCCCTACCATCGAACTTATGCTAATACCTAATAGAGGGGAATCAAATATACCCAATTATAAGTAATGCCAAAAGGCAGCCATGGCTTCTATACAAAAATCCTAAAGGAAAAATTGGTAATAGATAGCAAAACTTAACAAAATAAAAACGCTTCTTTAGTAGTCATGTTTTCATAGGGCAGGTAAAAATTTTGACCAAACATTTTGTCACTACTCAAAAAAAAAAGTGAGAAGCAATTACATCTGTGAAGAAAGCTCACAAAGAAGGAACAATGGTCTCATGTATGTTAGCTTGGTATTAAAGGATATCATTCAAAGATGAAAAGTCTAGTGATAAAATCATATGCATATGTTAAGCACTGAGGTCTATACTAACATAATATTAGAAACTAAAATTGGGTGGTGGAAAAGAAAGAGAAAGGAAAAGGAAATCTGCTAATTGTATTATGAATCATGGTAGAGAATGAAGAAGATAGTGTCTAAATAAATAATAACTAAAGATGTCATAGAAAGTTATAATACAGGAGTTATGACTAGAGCAAAATATAAACTCTCTTAAATATTGGAAGAGCCAAAATATATCAAATTGTAGAGGTCTTTAATAACCAAACAAAAATCTGTTATACAATGATGTGTCGGAACTAAGACCAAATATGTGTCATGTAAGTGTAAATGGGCTCGGTTGATCTATCAAAAATATTTTCAGGTTGGTCCACAAAGCAAAGCCAACCCTAAGCTGTATTCAAGAGTCAGGTAAGACTGAGTCATTCGGCAAAGTTGAAAACAAAGAGATATTCAAAATCACACCAGACAGATGTAAACAAAAGGAAGCAGAGGCCATGCTCTTCTTATCTGAGAAGGCAGGATTCATAATCAAAGCATAAAATCAGATGTTTATAATGCTAAAGGGAGAAATTCACAGCGATAATATAACTGTTCAGATGACATAACAGCAACAATCACCTGGCAGAAATTACAGGAGGTACAAGGAGGAACAAGCATTAACACTAAGAACAAGAGACAATTTGGCACTCTCTCCATGACAGAGCAGTGGACGAAAACTTAGACTCTAGCAGCCCCAGATAACATAATTAATAAGACAGACTGGACTGAGTTACACAGATTACATACCTTGACAACAGATCATTTATTTTCTTTTCAAATGCCCATGAAATATTAACAAAAGAATCGATCACACTGTAGGCCACAAAGGAACCCCAATAAATTCCCCCAAATCAGAAATAGTGGAGATGATATTCCCTGATCACAATGTAATAAAAATAGAAGTAAACAACAAAATCAGAAAATAAAAAGTCCTTGCCACAAGAAAATTAAAAATAAATTAATATCACTCAGACATATTCTTAAAGAGGAAACACAACCCGAAAGTGAAGAATTTCTAAAACAAAAAATAGTGAAAATATTATATATCAGAACGTATGGACACGGCTAAAAAGGACTCAGAAAAAAGTCATAAACTCAAAAACTTAGGTCAATAAAAAGTAAAAGCAAATGAATTAAGCATCTGACGAAAAAAGTTAGGAATAAAACAACAGTAAGAAATAAAGAGCTAATAAAGATAAAAGCAAAAATCAGTAAGTTAGAACAATAGAAACCCACAGAACTGTAGTATAAGCCCACATGCTGTGTCTTCAGGAGAGGGAGAAAAACAATAAGATAGCCCACTAATCAACCTGCTCACAAAAAAGGAAGAAGAAAATACAAAGAGACAGAAAATGTAAATAGACCAATGTCCATTCAAAAATATAAAAAGCTGTCTATAAAAGCTTTTGATAAAAAAAGGAGTCAAAACAGGACTAGGCCTGGGGAAATTTTATCAAGTCTTTCAGAAAATCAGATGGTCCAATAATGCTTAAATATTTTAGGCCATGTAAAAGAAAATTACCAAGATCTTTTATTGAAGCAAATATAACATTATGCCTAAACCTGGTAGAGATTGGGCAAAAACAAAAACAAACAAAAATCACATTCTAAACTTATTTGGCATATTAGTGCAAAAACCAGATATAAAATATTATCAAACAGAATCCATTAGATCATTAAACTACACTATAAAAAGTGGGTTTTATTTCACAAACTTAAGAATGGTGAAATAAAAGAAGAATCACTAACTATGCCATTCCATTACTGGATGTAAGGAGAAAAAAACATATGATCAATTCAGACACTAAGAAAAATTACATGCTAAATTCAACAATAATTTTTGATTAAAAAATTAACAAAAGCACAATACAACATGACTAACATATAAAGGTTTCCTTAAAATTTGTAAGGAAAAGACCAAGTTGAAAGTGGGGGCCCAAAAATTTCACAGAAAAGGAAATATAAATAATTAAACATAAGAAGAGCAACTCAACTTTAATGAAAGATCTCCAATTTAAATCTACTTCAAGATGCCTTTTGCTCCGATTGGATTGGCAAAAATCCAAAAGTTTGATAATACTCTGTTAGGGATGCTCTGGGGAAACAGGCATCACATATTGCTGGTGGGAATATGAATTGGTATAACCCCTGTGGAGGGCAAATCAGGACCATCTATCAAAATTATGTATGTATATACCCTTTGACCCATCAATTATACAGTTGGGAATTTATCCTGCAGTTACACTTGCATGCATTTGAAATGATGTCTGTACAGAGTTATTCATTACCTTTGCTTGTAGGAGCAAAAATGCAAAAAAACCTAAGTGTCCATCTATTGGGAACTAGTTAAATTATGGTACATCCATACAATATAATAGCATGAAGCTATAAAAAAGCAGTGACACTTTCTACATATGGATATAGAAAGATTGTCAATATGTATCAAGTAAAACAAACAAACAAAAAAGCCCACAATGTGCCAAAGTGTGTCTATTAAGCTGCCTTTTGTGTTAAAAGAGAAAATATGTCTGTGTGTATGTGTGTGTGTGTGTATTAGGTTGTACGCAACTCCCTATAGTCTTAGGAAATAGTGTTGCAAATATTGGCCCCCATCTACTTTTCCAGGTTGATCAACCACTCCTATTCCCTCCAACACACAGCCCACTCTGATTACACAATCTATGCTTTAGTTGCACTGAGACACTTAACAGTCTCTGGTTATCTTTGTGTATATATTGTTCCCTCTGCCTAAAGCACCAAGATACCCCCTCCTCTACCAGATGGACCACTCATCTTTCAGGAAGATCCAGTTCCAAAATTGCACCTACACTAGGGGGAGAGAGAGTAGCTCCCTTCCGTGGGCTCATATGCACACCCTCTTTGTCAAATTGTACTGAAATTCTTTGCTCAGATATATAAGCTCCCAAGAACACCATGAGAAATTCAGGGGCATCAATCATGTGTTATATTTACTTTTGCATCCCTATGACCTATCTGGCAGAGACTATGCACACAACAAATATGCCTTAGAATGGGAGGTGTAAACAACCCACATGTCCATCAACAAAATGTGACATATACATACAATGGAATATTATTCAGCCTTAAAAAGGAAGGCAGTTCTGACACAGGCTATAACATGGATGAACCTTGAAAGTATTATATTTACTGAAATAAATCAGATTCAAAAGGACAAATATTGGAAACAAATATTCAAAACTTATATGAGTTTTCTGGTGTAGCCGAATTCATAAAGGCAGAAAATAGAACGATGGTTGCCAGGGGGTCGGGGGAAGAGGGAATGGGGAGTAATGGTTGAATGGGTACCGAGTTTCAGTTTGGGAAGATGAAAAAGTTATGGAGTTGGATGGTGGTGATGGTTCCACAGCAATCTGTACTTAATGCTGCTGAACTGAATACCTAAAAAAGGCTAAAATGGTAAATTTTATGTTATGTATATTTTACCACAATAAAAAAATATGCTTTGGGCTTCCCTGGTGGCGCGGTGGTTGGGAGTCCGCCTGCCGATGCAGGGGACGCGGGTTCGTGCCCCGGTCCGGGAGGATCCCGCATGCCACGGAGCGGCAGGGCCCATGGGCCGTGGCTGCTGGGCCTGCGCATCCGGAGCCTGTGCTCTGCAACGGGAGGGGCCACAACAATGAGAGGCCCGCGTACCGAAAAAAAAAAAAAAAAAAAAGCTTTGAGTGGGGGAATCCAAGGAATCCTTAAGATAGAAAGTCACTATCCACAAGAACATTTTTATATCCTATTCCTAAAGATGGTAATATTGTATGTTGTGTTCCCGTCCATTTGTCAAAATCAATTCTACCCTTAGAAAACTTTCTCTCGAGACTTAATTGAAAGCTGTCAATGAATGGTCACTAAGATTTTAGTAAATATGCTACACCATTCATTTGTCAATAAATATTGTTGACCCGCTAGGTGGCAGACACAAGTTGCTGAGGATACAGAGGTGAGAAAGACCTGTTTTCCTCACCTTGAGGAGCATCCACACAACACTGAATCTACAGTCTCTGAAACACTTTAAGGAAGCTTTGCCTCTAGTTCCTTCCAGTCTCGGGGGTCACTCTCTCACTGGCCCCCTGTACTTCCCTCTACTCTGTGGTAGTTTTCACCTAAGGTATGGGGTATCTGTTAACGTTCCACAGTAGAGAACCAATTCCCTTAAATAAACAAAACACAAAAAGTTTATGAAATACATTGGGTAGAAATGCACTGCTCATTTTTCTGTTTTATTTTTGAATTGGTTATTGCTGGGGTGGAGAAGTGCTATTGATTTTTTTATGTTGATCTTGAGTTTAGCAATCTCACTGAACTCTATTATTAATTCTAATAGTGTGTGTGTTGATTCCTTTGGTTATTCTGGAGAGATGATCATATCATTTGCAGTTAATGTCCGTTTTATCTCTTCCCTCCCAATCCTTACAACTTTGATTTCTTTTTGTTCCCTCATAACATTGGCCATGACGTTTAAAATAAAACTTCCCCCAAAACGACCATAAGGCAGCAAAAAAATGAATTAATTTTATGATATTGAAATAAAAGATTTTTGTTCAAAGAAACCATGAACAAAGTTACTAAATGCTAGAACAGAAGATACGTGCAATGTCTAAAACAACAAGGGATTACTGTTTCTAGACTATGTAAGGAATTTTTGCATGTCAACAAGGAGCAAATGTCAACCCAATGGAAAAATCGTCAAAGGATCTGAATAGTAATTTATAGATGAGAAAATTCTAAAGCTAGTAAGCTCATCGAAGAGATGCGTAAAGTCATTAATAATCAGAGAAGTGTAAATTAAAACAATAATGAGATATTACTTTACATATTTTAGACTGGTTGAGTGAGAAAGCTGGGTAGTGCCAAATGTTGGAGGGAACTTGGGGATATAAGATGTAAGGATGTAATCCAGTGCTTGAGGTAACATGACTGGTGCAGCAATTCTGAGGAGCGATTAGTAGCTTTAAGTCAAATTTTAAAATGATCTGCTGCAGGGTATCCCCAGTTCCCACACATGCTCCTAAGTGGACATTTGCAGAGAAGTTCATGGCAGCCTTGTCTGCCATGTTGAGGAGTTGGAGGCAGTTGGGTTGCCCCTCTTTGGGTGAGTGGATAGATAAAAATATGGTGGATGCAAACCATGGAGTCCCATGCATCAACTAGGAAAAACAGTCTACATGTGTGGCTGGGTCTTAAAAACATGGTGCTGAGGGAGAGAAATTCAGAAAAAAACTATAATATCTCAACCAATACCATTTATATGAAATTCAATTGCATGCATACAAATCAAGAGTACATATTTTACAAGAACACATATGCACAAAAAAAGCAAGTCCATGTTAAATGCATCAGAATAGTTGCCTATAGGGGTGGGAAATGGGGAGAAAGTAAATGAATAAATAAATGAATAAATAAAACAGGAGCAGGCCCTTGCACAGAGGGATGGTAGCAAAGCTCCATGATGGAAGAGTGAGATTTTTTTTAAAGAAAAATAAATTAAAGCAATGCTGAGAGACCAAAGGATCCCAGAGAGAGAGATGACAGGAGCTGAGCTCGTGTCTCAGAAGCAAGAGGGTCTTCTAGCTCGGCCAAAACATCATCTCAAAGTTATCTCAAAGATGCCCACAAGAAGTGGCCCAACCACACGTTTATGTCATGAGATAAGAGCTTGGGATTAGCAGGTGCAAACTGGTATATATAGAATGGATAAACAACAAGGTTGCACTGTAGAGCATAGGGAACTATATTCAATGTGCTGTGATAAACCATAATGGAAAAGAATATGAAAAAGAATGTGTATGTGTGTATATATATATATATATATATATATATATATATACACACACACACACACATAACTGAGTCACTTTGTTGTACAGCAGTAATTAACACAACACTGTAATTCAACTATACTTCAATAAAAAATTTAAGAAAATGAATAAAAAATAAAAAGAAATAAAACTTAAAAAAAGTGAACTTGGAGAAAAAACGAGATAAGGAAGGGAGAAGGGCTTTTTTGCCTACTTCCCACCTTGTAAAGAAAGGGAGGGGGTGGCAACCAAGTGGGAAGGGAGGAGAGTGGGAGCCATCTCATCCTTCTAACCACCCACCAGCCTCTGCCTTCCCCGTGTCATCTTGTGCACAAAGAGGAGAACCCAGAGAAAGGGGGCCTTGTCTCCTGATCTGGCCAAGCTCCAAGACGACACGTGATAAGTCAGGGCACAGGAGGGGCAGACCAGGAGCCCAAAGCCCAGTCATGTATTCATTCCACGTGGAGGGGTACCTGGTCCTCAAAAGTCTGATTCAGAGAAAATAAATAACGGGCCTCAGAAGTTCACTGGTCAGGCAACGAACACACCCAGACCTCCCTCTGTCACTTTTCTTGGCCACATCATTTGACACTGAGGCAGATTGGGGTTGCACCCCTCTTGTCAACCGAGACCCTCCAGAAAGCCAGGCCGTGATGGAGACTGCGTGTTTATTAACGTCTGTCGAGAAACTGGTGACTGTCAGAGATTATGTATTGACCTGGCTTCCTGAATGTATTCTCGGCTGGTTAGGAATTGTTACATACAAGGTCTCTGGAAAGTTAGCCAGCCTGCTGCTCTCAAAATACGCTTAAGGTTGGGGGGCAGAGAGGTGACTCCTGTCTCCGGCAATTTGGAAAGCCGGAACCGGAAAGAAAAATAAATGTGGTGAAAATGTATCCACCTCAGGGAGTGGATCTGGTATCAGGGGCTGGTCACGAATCCAGAATAAGACCTTCCTAAACACAATGGAAAGCATGGACAGATGAGTGTCCTAATTTAGGGCCGTTTGTTTGCTCAGTGATTTCCAGGCAAGTCCCAGGGGGATCAAAGTGAGTTCAAGGTGAATAGGTTTGCTGCCCACAGCTAAGTGACTAGATGTTATCCTAGGACAATGGCTCAGGACCTGAAGGGTGGCGCTGGCACCTCCCAACTGTGTGGCCATCAGCAAAGTGGCGGGCACAGGGATCCAGGGGTTGGAGGGTTCTGCAAAGTAGAGGCCTGCACGCTTCTGCTGGCAGAGTGGGAGCTCTGACTACAGAATGGTACATGCCAGGAAACAAGTTGAGGAACGAATCACCAGTCTGGATGGGGGCTGGAATTGTTGGCTTACTCAAATATACACCTTAGTAAGAATTTAGAAGGAAATTCAGGCAAAAGCTTGGACAGCAACCTTAGTCCAAACCCACTCACAAACAATGAGTGGAAGCAGCATCTATTTTAGATGTCATAGGTCTAGAACTATCACCTTGGGTAGCAGCTACCAAGCTTTCAAAGAGCATGAGCGGAATTAGGCATAGTTGTCCTGGGCCCCTGGCGTGGAGAGACTTGGTCTAGCAGTGTCTCCTGATTCCCACAGGTCTCCAGAGAAGGATGTCTCTTAGGTGGTCCTTGAAATGCTACTGGGAAACTACCAGGGTTTCACACCAAAAGGAACAAAGAGCTAGGACATTCCATAGATGGATGAATGAAATTCAGTCCTGCAAATCTGCCCTAATGTACATTTGCAACAGCTGCCTGCAGTTGGGAAACCAGATCTGCTTTGTGGCATCCCTGATCGAAGATGATCCCTCTGGGATGTGGCAGCTTCTCCTACCACCGTCCCACCCCTGCTGCAATCCCACGGTTCCTGTGGGTTGTGTACAGCTCAGAGTCCCTGAATATCAAACACTCTAGGCACACATGCAGCAGTCAGCGAGACATGGCCTGAGTGGCCCGAAAGACACGGTGACGCCCCTGAAATGCCAAGCTTGCACCCAAGGCTTGGCTTTGACTCCCAAAGAATTAAAGTCAACATGTGTCCGGGCATCAAATCAGAGAGAACTGACAACTCTTTCAACTTCGTTCTACAGCACTAACATTTCCTTCTTAAAACAGTATCCAATTTCAAGTGTAAAGGAAGGAACGGATAATACAGATGTTTCATGGAGTTTGAAGTATCAAGAGTCTAAAACTATCACTTTTACTTTATCAGCCATCTCTGAAGAGTTCAAAGCATTTTTCGTGAACATTTTCATGCAAAATTTCACAACAGCAGACGGGGCAGGCGCGATCCTCATTTTACAGACAGAAATGAATGAGCGGCTAGAGGTCTTCGGACCCTTAGCCTCTTTCCTCTGAGTCATTCCCAAAACCCAACAGTCAGGGCCACATTTTTAAAGCAGTGTCCCGAGATGCCCAGGCTGTTCTGGATTTTCCAGGACTGTAGTAGCAAACACAGAAGTCAGACAGTGAGGGGACAGGTGGCTTTGTGCCTAGTGGGGTCAGTGACAAGCCAGAATGCTCTTGGTCTAGAAGCAGCTGAACCAGCTCTGGCCAAGCCCTGCCATGAAGAATGTGGACCTGAGTGTAACCAGATAATCTGATTGTTAAAGACAAGATGTAAATCTAATAGTTTTTGGATAAAATCCACTGATATTTAAATGTTAGCTAATTTTGAAAAAAAAAAAAAATTCATTGCAAGCAAAACAAATCACATCTGTGAGCCAGACACTGCCCAAAGCAGCCGGTTTGCAACCCCAATCCTAAGATGTAACCACTGATGGCAATTTCTATCTATGTTTAGCAGAGAAAAAAAAAAAAAGAAGAACTTCTATTTTACTGCCTTTTTTTTTTTTTTTGCGGTACCCGGGCCTCTCACTGTTGTGGCCTCTCCCATTGCGGAGCACAGGCTCCGGACGCGCAGGCCCAGCGACCATGGCTCACGGGCCCAACCGCTCCGCGGCATGTGGGATCTTCCTGGACCAGGGCACGAACCCGTGTCCCCTGCATCGGCAGGCGGACTCTCAACTACCACGCCACCAGGGAGGCCCAGAACTTCTAGTTTAAACTACAAATGACCACAACCACAACTGCTTGCTAGGGGACCTACATCCTTTCTCCCCAGTCAGAAATATTTCCTAAGAAAGATACTATGATGGGTTTGGGCTGTGAGCCCCTCATGTTGCCATCTCCAGACGTGGTCTGAAAGTGGCAAGTAGATTTCTTTAAATTTATTTTTTATTGAAGTATAGTTGAATTACAATGTTGTGTTAATTACTGCTGTACATATATACAATGGAATACTACTCAGCCATAAAAAAGGATGAAATAATGCCATTTGCAGCAACATGGAAGCAACTAGAGATTACCATACTAAGTGAAGTAAGTCAGAAAGAGAAAAGTGAGTAGATTTTTATCTGCTTATAAAAGAGGGCAGAATGTAGGGTTTGGAGGTCTGAGCTCTGCGGCAAATAAAGCCCCTTTCGCTCTCCTTTCCAGTCTTCCATGAAAGTTTACTCTCTTCTCCTGTCGTTTGCTAGGATGAAGGAAGGCGGGGGGATGACCCACGCCTGTGTTGATGTGGAGAGGAAACAGCTACAGGGCAAGGCTCCAAATGCCTCAATGAGAGAAGCGGGAGAAGCAAGGCACACAGGACTCCTCAGAGATACTGGGAAAGAGGTTCTTGGCTTTGTACAGTAGGTAGGACAGAATTGGAGGGTTTTTGTTTGTTTGTTTGTTTGTTTTAAGGTCAGCATGACCCCTGCAGCCTGGAGGCTTGGGGACATCTTTAGTCAGGCAGCCAATAAACTTTGAGTCACCAAGATCAGGGCACACGCCACAAGCTGCTCCATGGTGGACAGACAGGGGCTCATGTCTTTCCAAGAGTCCCAGGGTTATCAGGCCCAGGGGTGTAGGTGTGGGATACACAGCCAGAGTTTGTGTTCCAGAAGGTGTGGCCTCTCTGTACTCAGTCACTAACTGTCAGGGCTGCCGGGGCCCCCACCCTGGAGGTGCCATGATGGGCATCACCTCATGACCACAGAACAAAGCCTTGGGGCAAGTGTGGACAGGGCATTTTCTCCTTCCTTGGGCCTTGGAGGGAGTTTCCTGAACACCCAATTTGGATGGCAGCAGAGGTGGTCTTGAGTAGATAGAACTGTCCTCAGGGCCCTTCTTGGAGTGTGCCTACGGGTTAAGAAAGCTAACATGTTTGTCAAAAAGGAGAGCAGGGCTTCCCTGGTGGCGCAGTTGTTGAGAGTCCGCCTGCCGATGCAGGGGACGCGGGTTCGTGCCCCGGTCCGGGAAGATCCCACATGCCTCGGAGCGGCTGGGCCCGTGAGCCATGGCCGCTGAGCCTGCGCGTCCGGAGCCTGTGCTCCTCAACGGGAGAGGCCACAAGGGTGAGAGGCCCGCGTACCGCAAAAAAAAAAAAAAAAAAAGGAGAGCGGAGCGGGATGATCCCTGTGTCTTCCCTTGGAAATAGCTCTTTCTGCTCAAGACACTTTCAGGTTTCCAACTACACACAGCCCACACCCCCTCCACCCGTCCGTCCCCTGGGGAAGTAGCCTTAACTCGCAGAGATCCAGCCTGAGGTCTTGTGGTTCAGGTCCAAGGGACGTGACATCTCCTAGCCTGCCCTGGGGACCCTGCAGGAGCATCCTTCCTTCTCATGACTTCCCGTGGATTTTTGAGCCACTGATCATGAGTCACAGTGGAGAGGGGAGTTTTCTTTACATCTGCTTGGCTATGATTAATGTATGCATTGTTGGCCTTGTGTGTTTTTCAGAAACGAAATAGAACAGCTGTACAGGGAGCGCCCTGTGCCCACCTGCGGTCTGAATACTGTCATCTCACGTCACCAGGTCAGTTTATTTGGGTAAAGTGATGTGAACTGTGACCCTGAATAATTATTGAACTATTGAACCACTTGGACAATAATTGAAGCTTGAGCCTAGTTTTACATAACAGATTTACACTGGAGAGAAATGTATTAGCAAGATCTCAACCTCTAGAAATAGAAAAGGCAGTGAGGGGGCTGACAGTCTTACCATAACATCGTCTTGTATAAAGCGTTTCTAACTGGTCGCTGTCTGTGGCAATGACTTGGTAGAGCATCTCCCATCCCACGCCAGCTGGGTCCGACCACAGAGGGAAGGGAGGTGAAATGGTGGAGGAAGAGGGGCACTGCCAAAATGAGAGATAATCCCAGAGTTTGAGGAGCTGGGGGGCACAGGAAAAGTCTCTCATCCACAGCATAGGCCATCCTGGCCGTGACCTATAATCTAACGGTCTGCCGCAGAGCAGCTAGAGGAAGTTAGTTGTGCACAACTCAGATGCGCTCCACTTACAGGGAAAGGGGGCGTCAGCTCCACCTGGCTCTGTGCCTTCATGAGACAACATCTGGAGTACCATGTGCACATCCAGGTCCACATGATTAGAGAGGCATTGATAAACTGAGGAACCCAATAATTAGCATTCAAGGTGGAGAAGGAATTTCAACCACGTGCAATGGGAATCACTTGAGAAACACACACTTTCTTCTTGTTTTAAAACTTTATTGTGCAAGTGTATTGATACCTATACTATAGTAACAACATGTAGAAAATACAGATAAGCAAAGGAGAAAGAGAAAAATCAGAAATCACAATCTCAAGAGCCACGTTTTTACATAGTGCATTATATGGTAAGTTGTTTAGAAAATGGAAGTCATATGATTCCATAATCTGCTTTTTTTCGATTAGCAATACATATTGTTCTTATATATAACAATACATGTTTTGAATAGGCAAGTGTACCTTGTCTATAAAATGTATGTACAGAATTATTTTGAATAGTCCCATGGCATTCCTGTACTGTCCTTTACTAATGAGTAGAGATTGATTCTGATTTTCATATTTATAAACAGTGATGTGGGCATGCTGGTATGATAAAATGCAGAAAGACTTTGTACTAAAGAAGCATTCTCTATGCTTTATCTTTTAATCCTCCAACCCTAGAGGGGAGATACTACTCATTTCTCTACTTTATAGATGAGAAAAACGAACTTAGAGATTTTAAGTAAGTAACTGGCTATGACACTGTGGGCAAGGATCACAGCCGGAATTTAAACCCAGGTCTGTCTGATGCTGCAGCCAAGATTTGTAATTACCACAGTCTCCTGCTGTCTACACATATCTATCGAAATTTTTCTGACTACTTCTTCAGGTTAAAGGCCTGAGTGTGAGACAGGCTAGGGCCTGGGACCTGAGGACACTTTGCTGCAATGCTGGCACCTGGACAAATGTCTCCTTGAGCAACAAAATACAAAGAAACTATAAGGGACTAAAACTAACTGCGTGCATGCACGGTTGGGGCAAATTATGGACAACAAGATACAAAACAGATGAAAAAGCCCAACTTCTGCTTCTGAAGAGCCAGGAGCAAAAACAGGGGGTCGGGAGCAAAAGCAGGGTACTGTGCATGCCCCTTCACACAACACCACCAAAAGGGTGGGTAAATCACCTAAGCCTCCCCTCCAGCCCGACCCCTGGACCTGCCCCTACCCTCACTCCATATAAGGTACCAGCTCGCCCCACCTCAGGGAGCAAGCAAGGGAACCTGTTACTCGTTTTCTCTCCCCTCTGCTGCAGCCAGGGCCCCAATAAAGCCTTGCCTGAATTTCTTGTCTGGCCTCTGATCGATTGCTATTGATTAAGGAGACCAACAACCCTGGTCGGTAACAAATGTATACTTACTGGGACAAAGGAAATCCGGACTTTTACATCTAGGAAACAGAAAAAAATGGTCACTGCGTTCAGAGATCGGCAGGCTCATGGGGTTGTTGCATGGTTAATTCATTCTGGGCTCACCCACCTGGCCCAACAGGAACAGAGAGGCTAAGGGTGGCTCACAAGTCCTCTGAAATGGAAGGGTCTCCCTTGTGAGGCAGGCGGCGTACAAAATCAACCCAGCAGAGTTTGCAGGGGTCCCTGGTAGAGATGCCATCTCTGGGCTAGAGACTGAAGAGAAAGACTCGGCAACCTCTCCAATCTTCTTGTTCTATGATACCACAGCCTATTGGCCGTCCTGGTACTACAATTACGATATAAAATTGGGGGAGTCTTTATTTATATGCCACAGTTACTAAAGCAGTGTTTCAAAACCATTTCTATAAAAGAAAAGTCATCGTTGATGTCTAAAAATATAGGGAGGTAGGTGGTGGAGGAGGAAGGCATGAACCCGTATATGGAAATGTGTTCGATTGGAGCAAAATGCAAAACCAGCTTCTGTTTCCAATTACGAGCTTTTGTTCCCTGGCAGTGGCCATCCTCCACCTTGCCTGCTGCCATGCCTTGCGTTACTTGCAGGAGTCACGAATTATTATAACTTAAAATGTGTATTCACCCGAAGAAAGCTGTGATGTGGGCACCAAAAGAGATGCAGACTGCTTAGCCTAAGTTGGCCTTTTCTCCCTTCTATTCTAATAGATCTTTTTTTTTTTCTTTTTGTCACTCAAAATGAGTGTCTGGTGTACCAGCATAAATTGTTAAAAGCAGTTTTAGGTAAAGGAAGAGAGAGTAAAGTGGAGTTTTTTTTCACAAAAGCCAACCTCAATTTATGTCAAAGAGGGTTAAAAGACCTTGGGATTAAAGCAATAAACTTGCTGCTGTCAAAGCTAAAACCCGCTAACAATTTAGTGCCAAACGCATGTTGTTCAATATCATTTCATATTATATTATGTCACAAAGAGCTGACGGTCTGCATCACCCTGACAAGGCTGATTTACTCTGAAGAATTCATCGACATTTTGCACAGTCAAAGCTGACTTCATTTTGTTTGGATGGACGGTGGGAAATGTCTCTGTACTTGAGTTTGAATATTAGTCTGAAAATCATTCTCAGATTAAAGATTCAGGAGACCGTGGGTCCTCGGCTTGGCAAAGCCAAGTCTTTGAAAGGCAGAAATATACTTTTCATTGTTCTCATTGACAGAGTATTTAGACCAAGGACTTTAATAAAAATCAAGAGGTTAAATTAGATTTTTATGGCATCCCCTAAAGTCAATGAATTGTTAACCATTTCTCTGGAAAAAGAGAATCATACAAGAAGATCATCCCTGATCCAGACATAAATTTATAAATAAATAAATTTATAAATTCCTTAAGAGATGTTAATCACCTTATTTCCTTAGTTATGTGTATTCACAATCCCCTTTGCCCATTTTCTTTTACCAGTGAAAAAGGCACAGGTGCAGTGAGTGACATGTCAGGATGTCTCCCAGTTCAGAGGTCATGGGACAATGGACAAAGACAGTGAGACAAAAGATTTTTCTTGGGACAATCACAGAGGAAAAAAATGCATCTGAAATTATATGCCTTGAAGAGTATCAATCAGGCTAGTTTTAAAATCAAATAAATAAATATCCTATATAAAGTGACTTGTATAAATGTCTACCACATATGAAATATGCATCTCTATTTATATACTTAGGTCTAAAAAATTATGCAACGAAATATTGAGTGGTTATCTCTGGGTGGTGATATTAGGGGTAACAGGTGATTCTTTTCATCTTTATGGGTATTTCTGAATTTTCTTAAAATGTACATGGCTTACTTTTGTTTTAAAAGAAAACCAAAAAAGCCATAAAACTATACTATAAAGGAATTTATTGTCCAAAGCTATCCCACAGTGAATATCTCTGTAAAGTATGGTCTTATTCTTTTAATCAGAATAAGGCATCCCTAATTTAACAGACTCTAAAATTGAAGTTTTCAAACATTGCTTTCCCTTATGTCTGGCCTGTTCAGTGGTCAACTCGATAACCTATGGGAGGGAAATGATGAAAATGCTTCCCAATTACGTGTCTAGGATTCTGTGCTGGACGTCCCCAGGGCTGCTGTGTGTTCCAACTGACGCGTGATTGACACGCTATACGACGTCCCACCTCCACCACCGAAGGATGCTGAAAGGCCTTGACAGATGGTCAGAACAATTCCAGGTGACAGTCAGAACTGAAGGGTCCCAGAGAAGGGAGGTGTGTGTGTGTGTGTGTGTGTGTGTGTGTGTGTGTGTGTGTGTCTTGTCTCTTCTACATCGAGGAAAGCAGACTCACCTCAGCCTTGCCCAGCTTCTCTCTCAGGCATCAGATGCACCATCTCACCCTTCTGTCCTCTGGCGGGATCTCAGCATCACCCACCTCTCACCTGACCTTTACCACATCTTCCCCTATAGCCTGAGGGGGCTCACTGCCAAGGCCACTTTCTTTCTTTCTTTTAAAGAAGGGAGGGCAAGCATTTTATTTTAATTAAGATTTTAAATGTATTTCAATTGAACAGTCATTAAATTCAAAAAATACAACATAGGGGACTTCCCTAGCGGTCCAGTGGTTAAAATTTCACCTTCCAGTGCAGGGGGTACGGATCTGATCCCTGGTCAGGGAGCTAAGATTCCACATGTCTCGTGGCCAAAAAAACCCCAAAACATAAAACGGAGGCACTATTGTAATAAATTTGCCCCAAAAAACCCAAAACATAAAACAGAAGCAATATTGTAATAAATTCAATAAAGACTTTAAAAATGGTCCGCAACAAAAAAAAAACTTTTAAAAAATTAAATAAATAAATAATCCAACATAGTTTATTTGTGTCCCATTTCCTGACCCACATTATAATTTTCTCCCATCTATCTTTAATCCATCTTCTATCAGATATTTAGATACTCTTTTCTCTAAGCTTTAGTCTTTCTCTGCAGTCGAAGGCAAACCATATTCCACCCTGGCCCAAATGATCTACTTTCCTTCCTCCTTAATCCACCCTTGAATATTCCCCTGCCCACATCCAAGCCTTCAGCACAAGAAAGTGAGGGTGCTCAAAGAGGGAGGGGCATCTTGATGCCCCTGCCTTCTCACTCGGGGTGGGGGGGCACTTCTCCATCAGCACCCTCTTCAGGGTGTCCAGCACATCAGGGTTCCAGAGGCTATAGCTGACTGGGTTCAGCATGGGGCTGAGGATAGTTTTGAGGATCCCAATGTCCTTGTCCTTGACTGAGACTGACCCTGAGCCCAGACGCATGTAGCTGAGGAAGCCGGTTCCATAAAAGATGCAGACCGCGGTGAGGTGGGAGCCACACGTGGAGAAGGCAAGGCCACTTTCTAAGCAGAGTATTTTTCCCCCCCAAACATTAAGTCGACAAAAGATGCTATGTGTGCAAAGCACCAAGGCGCCCATAGAGCAGGAACCTGCTTGCTCCAACATAGCTATGTGGGATCATTCCCCCTCTCTGTGTGATTGGCATCAGGGTACGTGCTGGGTCTGCCTTGCAGGGTTGACATGGAATCCGGTAGCCTAAGTTATGTACGGGATACCTGCTGTGCCAGGTGGTGGTGGCACAGTGGAATGAGATGTCACCCCTGCACCCTAGGGGCTCCCAATCTAAGGATGAACTACAATCAAGGTCCGGATGTGAAAGGGATGAAAGAGAGGCAAAAGCAAGTGGGGTTGCAGACCCATGACTTTTCTGGGGGGAATACCAAGCAGGGTTTCGTGGAGGAAGTTGCAGTGAACGTATGCTTTGGAGGATGAAGAGGCAACTGCCTTGGAAACACTTTGATGTGCAAGGCACTTGTGGTTAGGAGATGAACAGTGACGGTAACCCCTAATGAAACGGGCTGCTTGGAGAGCTGGGTTGTTCTGCTTTTCTCTTGTGCAGCCCTCAAGTGAGGCAGAATAATCTCCTACCCTGTAGTAATTCCACAGGGCTGTGAAGATCGCAGTTAAACTGTCCCCAGCCCTCTCCCGCCCAGGAGAAGCAATCCCTAAGATCAAGGTCATCTCTCCTTTGCACATCGGTTCCTGTTCCTTTGATTGTGCTTCTGTTCTAGGTCCCTCTGCTTCCAAAAAGACTAACCCTGCATCTGCCACTCATGGCCTCTCCACCTGACCTTCAGGAAGTTTCCCGCCCACACTCTGGCCAGTCCCACCTCTGGCAGCACCTGAGGCTCTTGGCTGCCTGTGGGAGGAGACGGGGATGAGGACAGTGCCACGGAGGAATAGACAGTTCAGAAGGATATGGATTCAGCCACCCTCACTGACCACTGGCTCCTGCCAGGCCCTCTGTGCAGAACGCAGCTCCAGGACCAGAAACTGCACTCCAGGTATTCCTGGGCTGGTGTGGGAAGCAGAAATTGGCAACAAATCTACAGCTCGCAGCACAACAGTGCTGGGATGCAGAGAGGAGGAGCAGAGAAAGGTGTTTAAGTGAGGAGACATTTAGCCTGCCTCTCCACAAAAGACAAGCAGAGCCAAGTCCAGAGGGGGATGCAGTCAGAGAATTCTAAAGAACTGATGGAATGGTTTTGTTGGCGGGGGCGGGGGGGATGGAAGATAGAACTGGTAAGGTGCAGGTAGTGTCCATACAGCCTAAGATGTTTTAGGGAATCTGGACTTTATCCCCTCGGTACCCTGAGTCATTGAGGGCGTCTGGGAAGCGTTAAGTGTACCGTCAATTTGTTGGGTTGGAGAGTGATATCTCATTGTAGTTTTGATTTGCTTTTCCCTAACAACTAACGGTGTTGAGCATCTTTTTATGTGCTTATCAATCATTTGTATATCTTCTTTGGAGAAATGTCTGTTTAGGTCCTTTGCGTATTTTCAATTGGGTTATCTTTTTTATTTGAATTATAATAGCTCTTTATATATTTTGGATACAAGTCCCATTGAAACCGAGCAGGATCCTATGGGACCTTCCAGGGGACAGACACCCTCATGTCCCCTGCTTCTTATTTATAGAAAAACTTTAGCTTCCTAGGCCTTCCCTGAATTCCTAAGAGAAAATTTAATCAGTTAATAATTAAAGAAGTGACAAAATACAGAAATAAAGGAAAGCAGTCAAGCAAAACAATATAATAATAGCTTAACCATGAAACAAAGCCAGCGACCCTTAGTTCCTTCTCACATGCTATAGATAATATCCTGATGCATATCCTTGAGTTGTTTTGCAGAAACTGAGACCACTCCACCCCTGCCACCAGGTGGAGGAAGTTGACTGCATGCTGACCACCAGCACATAGACCCAGACCACTTGGAATCAGAAAACTGATGATTGAGTTTCCCAAAATATTACCATGTTACCTCACCACCAACCAGTCAGAAGAATGACCACGAGCTGTTCACACACCCCATATCCCTCAACCCTAATGTTGCCTTGAAAAACCCTTCCCTGAAAGCCACCAGGAGTTTGGGTCTTTTGAGCTTTAGCCGCCTGTTCTCCTTGGTGCCCTGCAATAAGCACTGCACTTTCCTTCACCACAACCCCGTGTCAGTAGATTGGCTTTGTTGTGCATCAGGCAAGCAGACCCAAGTTCACTTGGTAACACCTTATCAGACAGATATGTGTTTTACAAACACTCTCCTCCATTCATATTTCATCTCAATGATTGATTCAGCCTCTTGCTGGTCTCCTTCCTTTTTCTCTTGGTCCCCTACAGCCCAGGAGCCAACGCAATCATTTAAAACATAAATCAGGTTATATTTCTCCATGCAATATGATCTTTTAAAAATGCTACTCCCCTGCATAAAAAATATGTGTAAGAAAATAAACTCTTTCTCTGGTTCCCATCACCATTGGGATAAACTGCAGGGTCCTTTCCCTGGCCTGTAAGGCCCTCAATGATACTGCCTTTGCTTGTATCTCCACTTCCCTTCCCGTCACTCTCTGCACCCTAGCCACCCCCAGCCATGCTAACTTGGGTTCAGAATCCCCAAGCTCCTTCCCTCCCTATCCCCTTCGTATTCCCGAAGGCTTCCTCTCTCCTCTTCCCCTGGCCAACCCCTTTCCACATGTATCACGTTAAATGCCGCTTCCCTGGGGAGAACATCATGGATTCTCCAATCTAAGTTATGTCCCTTTGACACAAGAAGGGCAGTGCCATCAAACTCGTCACACTTTGATTAGAGGAATTATTGATTGATGGCTGTTAGACTAAAAGCTGCAGAGGGACAGGGCTTGGCTGTGTTGTGTCCAGCACCCAACAGTGTCTGCAGAGGAAAGGGACAGGATTCAAGTCCCCTCCAGGCACCAGGGGCCTGATGGAGAAACTGAGGACGTAAAGCCCCTCTCTCAGAGTGCCATCTCCCCAGATGAAGGCAGACCCGAGAACGCTTACTTTAAAAGAACATTTATTCTATTTCGGTTCTGTTCTATATGATCTGCACACCATTATTCTCAACAGATTTGGAAATCACAAATTTACAGTTTCACCCAAACTCCTTGCTGACTTTTGGTGTTGGAAAAATTTGCCATCACCGTCACCCTACAATTCATTAGTAATCCATCAGCCTTTTGTTTCTCTTAAAGAACAGAGGACCGTGTTTCCTACCGTTCGGGAGAGATCCATTGTCTTTGGGTTTTTTTGTGTTTTTTTTTTTAAGTTTTATTTTAAGAATGACTTTCTAAGAGCCTTTGAAGCTAAACCTAGTGTTATTTGTGAATTTTCACCTGGGATCTGACAGGAGTCAGGGACAGAGCTGAAAGGGACTTCAATGGTCATCCTGGATAGGAAATGGGTCCAGAAGGTCACCAAGGCTCACACAGACGTTTTGAGATGGAGCTGGGACCACAGCCAGGTCCCTGGATGCCCATTCCATACCCTCCTCCTTTGTATCCATTCACCCTTCACTTGGAAATGGTACCCTCATTTTCTAATTTTGCTCTTAGAAACTCCCTTTCCAACACCCTTGGCCCTTTTCTTTAAGTTGTCCCATATCAAGCTCAGAGGTGGATCATGAGACCATAATTCAGGCAACTAGCACTCTGCATTCATCTGTCCATAGTGATTGGTTTAGAATTAGACATGTGACCAAATTAGAGCCAATGAGATGTAAGCAGATTATCTGTGGGAATGCTGGTCAGAGGCTCTCTTTCTACCCCAGGCTAAACTTGAGGGTGGGTGCAGATGCCAGAGCTGCTGCAGCCATCTTTTTTATTTTTTTTAACATCTTTATTGGAATTTATGTATTTATAAATAAATAAATTTATTTATTTATTTATTTATTTATATTGAATTTATTTATATATATTTATTTTTATACACTTATTTATTATTTAACATCTTTATTGGAGTAACATTTTTATTGTAATTGCTTTACAATGGTGTGTTAGTTTCTGCTTTATAACAAAGTGAATCAGCTATACATATACATATATCCTCATATCTCTTCCCCCTTGTGTCTCCCTCCCTCCCGCCCTCCCTATCCCACTCCTCTAGGTGGTCACAAAGCAGCGAGCTGACCTCCCTGTGCTATGAGGCTACTTCCCACTAGCTATCGGTTTTACATTTGGTAGTGCATATATGTCCATGCCACTCTCTCACTTTGTCCAAGCTTACCTTTCCCCCTCCCCATGTCCTCAAGCCCATTCTCCAGTAGGTCTGTGTCTTTATTCCTGTCATGCCCCTAGGTTCTTTATGACCTTTTTTTTTTTTTTTAGATTCCATATATATGTGTTAGCATACGATATTTGTTTTTCTCTTTCTGACTTACTTCACTCTGTATGACAGAATCTAGGTCCATCCACCTCACTACAAATAACTCAATTTTGTTTCTTTTTATGGCTGAGTAGTATCCCATTGTATATATCTGCCACATCTTCTTTATCCATTCATCTGTTGATGGACAGTTAAGTTGTTTCCATGTCCGGGATATTGTAAATAGAGCTGCAGTGAACATTGTGGTACATGACTCTTTTTGAATTATGGTTCTCTCCAGGTATATGCCCAGTAGTGGGATTGCTGGGTCATATGGTAGTTCTATTTTTAGTTTTTTAAGGAACCTCCATAGTGGCTGTATCAATTTACATTCCCACCAACAGTGCAAGAGGGTTCCCTTTTCTCCACACCCTCTCCAGAATTTGTTTGTAGATTGTTTGTAGTCACCATTCTGACTGGTGTGAGGTGATATCTCATTGTAGTTTTGATTTGCATTTGTCTAATGATTAATGAAGCTGAGCATTTTTTCATGTGTTTCTTGGCAATCTGTATATCTTCTTTGGAGAAATGTCTATTTAGGTCTTCTGCCCATTTTTGGATTGGGTTGTTTGTTTTTTTGATATTGAGCTGAATGAGCTGCTTGTAAATTTTGGAGATTAATCCTTTGTCAGTTGCTTCATTTGCAACTATTTTCTCCCAGTCTGGGGGTTGTCTTTTCATCTTGTTTATGGTTTCCTTTGCTGTGCAAAAGCTTTTAAGTTTCACCAGGTCCCATTTGTTTATTTTTGTTTCCATTTCTCTAGAGGTGGGTCAAAAAGGATCTTGCTGTGATCTATGTCATAGAGTGTTCTGCCTATGTTTTCCTCTAAGAGTTTTATAGTGTCTGGCCTTACATTTAGGTCTTTAATCCATTGTGAGTTTATTTTGGTGTATGGTGTTAGGGAGTGTTCTAATTTCATTATTTTACATGTAGCTGTCCAGTTTTCCCAGCACCACTTATTGAAGAGGCTGTCTTTTCTCCATTGTATATACTTGCCACTTTGTCATAGATTAGTTGACCATAGCTGTGTGGGTTTATCTCTGGGCTTTCTATCCTGTTCCAATGATCTATATTTTTATTTCTGTGCCAGTACCATACTGTCTTGATTACTGTAGCTTTGTAGTATAGTCTGAAGTCAGGGAGCCTGATTCCTCCAGCTCTGTTTTTCTTTCTCAGTATTGCTTTGGCTGTTCTGGGTCTTTTGTGTTTCCACACAAATTGTGAAATGTTTTGTTCTAGTTCTGTGAAAAATGCCAGTGGTAGTTTGATAGGGATTGCATTGAATCTGTAGATTGCTTTGTGTAGTATAGTCATTTTCACAAAGCTGATTCTTCCAATCCAAGAACATAATATATCTCTCCATCTGTTTGTATCATCTTTAATTTCTTTCATCAGTGTCTTATAGTTTTCTGCATACATGTCTTTTGTCTCCTTAGGTAGGTTTATTCCTAGGTATTTTATTCTTTTTGTTGCAGTGGTAAATGGGAGTGTTTCCTTAATTTCACTTGCAGAATTTTCATCATTAGTGTATAGGAATGCAAGAGATTTCTGTGCATTAATTTGTATCCTGCTACTTTACCAAATTCATTGATTAGCTCTAGTAGTTTTCTGGTAGCACCTTTAGGATTCTCTATGTATAGTATCATGTAATCTGCAAACAGTGACAGCTTTACTTCTTCTTTTCCAATTTGTATTCCTTTTATTTCTTTTTCTTCTATGATTGCTGTGGCTAAAACTTCCAAAACAATGTTGAGTAACAGTGGTGAGAGTGGGCAAACTTGTCTTGTTCCTCTTTTTCACCTTTGAGGATAATGTTGGCTGTGGGTTTGTCATATATGGCCTTTATTACATTGAGGTAAGTTGCCTCTATGCCTACTTTCTGGAGGGTTTTTATCATAAGTCGGTGTTGAATTTTTTCAAAAGCTTTTTCTGCATCTGTTGAGATGATCATATGGTTTTTATTCTTCAATTTGTTAATATGGTGTATCACGTTGATTGATTTGCATTCCTTGCATTCCTGGGATAAACCTCACTTGATCATGGTGTATGATCCTCTTAATGTGTTGTTGGATTCTGTTTGCTAGTATTTTCTTGAGGATTTTTGCATCTATGTTCATCAGTGATATTGGCCTGTGGTTTTCTTTTGTTGTGACATCTTTGTCTGGTTTTGGTATCAGGGTGATGGTGGCCTTGCAGCCATCTTATTACCAGAGCTGAGAGATGGACCACACTCTTTCTGAGAACCCTGTCCCTGCCCTTAAGCAGCTGGACCTGCAAGCAGCACTGCTGCTATTCTTTTAGTAATGAATGTTGGGGAGTTCTCCTTATTTCAGGTTCCTGACACCTGCCCAGAAAGAGTCCTACTGAATGTAGTCTACCCATTCCTGTCCCTTATTTCCATGTCTCCCTCCAGGACTGGGACTCAGCTGCAGGTCATGCAGCCACATGCTCATAGAGGGCTCTGCACCAAAATGGCTTCAGCATCTGCAGCCTGCTGTGGGCTAACTGCCCCACCTCACTCATGACAACCTTCAGCTTCTTTGGCCACCTGTCTCTTAGCTGGAGTGCTCTTGCATTTGGGGGATGGGTTCTTCCTCCTATGTGTGGTCCCACATGCAACAATCTGTTTAGCAGTCTGCCTCCCCTGCCTCATGACTACAACAACCTTCAACCCCCATCCCAAGCACATCCCCTGGGATCACTGGAACTTGGGACCTGCACCCTCCCTCTCACCCTCACCCTCCAGCCTTGCCCTCATTCACAGGGAACAGGAGAGCTGCTGGCCCCAGGCTCGCTCCATCCCATGACTGCTCCTCCTGAAGCCTCACTTCCCCTGATCTCCATAGGTCAAAGGAGGACACGGACACTCATCTCTGTGTTGTCAGAGCCCCCTTCCTGAGGCTGTGAAACGAGGCTTTTGTTCTCCTGACAACATCCACTGACAGCACTGTGCAAGTGGCTGGTCCCCATCTCCTGCTGGAGGCTCTTCAACCACTTAACATGGTTTTTCAATTTCCACAGCTCATGCTCATACATCTCCATCCTGGTGAATGGAATGCCATGGGAACTTTCCTCTTCAAAATTCTGATGAATGGCATTTTTACCCTGGAATGATTCCTAAGTTAAAGTGAGATTCACCAATATTCATTTTGTGATAATGGCATAGAGCACCAGATCCAAAATTCATGGCAAGCACACTCTGCAACATTCTCCTCCTTGAATGCAGGCAGAGAAATGTCTGACTCTATGTATATGCATGTATGCACACCCGTCCTGGCATATCTGCATGTATGCAGTGCACATGTGCATGCACACTCCCCCCACATGCAGCCCATGGCACACCCCATCTCTCAGACTCAGTCCAGTGGCATTGCAGAAACCAACCATCACAGGGACAGGCTGAGTGATAGGCTTTCTCATCAAAAGGAAGGCATATGGGCAGATGTGAATTTGGAGGAAGAGAAGAGACAGTAATGGGTGTTTGGTGTTTCCCATCTACCGCCAGCTAGGAAGGAATTAATCAATTCCACCACTCATCCAAACACAGCATGATGCTGTTGGGGGGCAAACACAGCCTAGGATGCCTGCTCTCTCCCCTGCAGGGAAGCAAGGAGGATGGAGCATGGGCTGGGCTTGTATACTGGGTCTGTATCAGTGGGAGCTCAAGGCTCACAGCTGGTCCCAGGTGAAGGAGAGTGCTGAGCTCCAAAGAACTCTCCCAGGGTCTTCAGTGAGTGTCTTTAAGTCAAAAGCATTTGTTGGAATAAAGACTCTTCACAAGTCACAAAAATGATCCGTGCTCCTCACTCCCATGGGTAGCAAGGACAACCCTCTCCATCTCACAAACCCCAAAGCCTCCTCTCTGGCCATCAATGAACCTTTCTTCTCCGTGTCCTGCCCCGCGTGACTGCCCACACCAACCCCGCCCCAGGAACATTCCTGTTTATTTCCCCTTTCCTAGCCTTATGCCTCTAATCTGTGTGTATTTCTCACTACTGTGCCTAGGAACACCGATGCAATGTGAATAAGGAGTTAGGGGCTGCATCCCACCTTTCTGACCATCTTCCAGCCGTTATAATTCATCATCACCTATTGGCAAGCAGCCACCATGCTCCATGGCAAGAAGGTACACAGCGGCAGTGGCGTGAAAACATTTTGTTTGCATTTTTCACTAGATATTTAATTTTTTTTTCTTTTCTCCCTCCTTTTGACCCACAGGAAAGAGAACCCTAAATCCCCACACCTTGCCACTTCATAAATCTTCTGTCCCTAATTGTGCCTCTGGGGATGCTCTTGGACAGTCTTTCGGAGGAAATGCTACCTGGTCTTCCAAGGTTTGGTTTATCACCTCGGCTGCTTTCTGCCAAGTGTGCTCTGTCATGAGAGCTGTTTCTTTAAATATTTGAGTTATTTACTATGAGGAGATAGGGTGGTGATAATCAGAGCTGGGGCTTTTTGCTTATCTACATATATATGTATATATACAAGACACATAACTGTCCTCTTCCACTTCCTAAAATATTCCTCAACTAAGATTTTCATCAACCCCACTGGTGGCCCAGTGCTGCTTGGGTGGGTTTCTGAGGACTGTTGACACAGGATGGGGCACAGAGGAATGTTCATGAATGGTGAGTTACCACTAGTACTCCCTCTTCCTAGAAGAGACCCCTGCCCTGAAGCCACACCCATCCTCTTCTCTGTGCCCCAGTGTGCAAGTTCTAATGCATTAAAGGAAAAAACTGGGGAGGCAACGCTTTGCTATTTCCACTTCCAAAAATGTTGAGGATGAAGTTGCTACATTCTTAAGGAGGAAGAAAAAGAAGAAATTAGAGGACTGTCATGGCCAAAGCACAGAGAAGAGATGAGGCATTGTGGGATAAGGGTACTGCCACAGGAACAGAAACCCATATAGGGAGAGTCTCTGTGTGGGGGAGAGGAGCTGTGGGCAGAGCAGTTATTAGAATCTTAGCCAGAGGTCAAATTACAGGGAGGGAGAAATTAGGAGTATAGGATTACCAATTTTGTTTATCTTTTCAAAGAACCAGCTTGCTTTTAGTTTTATTGATATTTGCTATCATTTCCTTCATTTCTTTCTCATTTATTTCTGATCTCATCTTTATGATTTCATTCCTTCTGCTAACTTTGGGTATTTTTGTTGTTGTTGTTGTTCTTATTCTTCTTCTCTAATTGTTTTAGGTGTAAGGTTAGGTTGTTTATTTGAGATTTTTCTTGTTTCTTGAGGTAGGACTGTATTGCTATAAACTTCCCTCTTAGAACTACTTTTGCTGCATCCCATAGGTTTTGGATTGTCGTGTTTTCATTGTCATTTGTTTCTAGGTATTTTTTTGATTTCGTCTTTCATTTCTTCAGTGATATCTTGGTTATTTAGTAGTGTATGGTTTAGCCTCTACGTGTTTGTAGCTTTTACATTTTTTTTCCTGTAATTAATACCTAGTCTCACAGTGTTGTGGTCAGAAAAGATACTTGATATGATTTCAATTTTCTTAAATTTACCGAGGCTTGATTTATGACCAAAGATATAGTCTCTCCTGGAGAATGTTCCATGAGCACTTGAGAAGAAAGTGTATTTTGTTGTTTGTGGTTGGAATGTCCTATAAATATCAATTAAGTTCATCTTGTTTAATGTGTCATTTAAAGCCTATTTATTTAAATGTGTTTAAATGTGCTTCCTTATTTATTTTCACTTTGGATGATCTGTCCATTGGTGAAAGTGGTGTGTTAAAGTCCCCCACTATGATTGTGTTACTGTTGATTTCCCCTTTTATGACTGCTAGCATTTGCTTTATGTATTCAGGTGCTCCTATGTTGGGTGCATAAATATTTGTAATTGTTATATCTTCTTCTTGGACTGATCCCTTGATCATTATGTAGTGTCCTTCTTTGTCTCTTATAACAGTCTTTATTTTATAGTCTATTTTGTCTGATATGAGTATTGCTACTCCAGCTTTCTTCTGATTTCCATTTTCATGGAATATCTCTTTCCATACCCTCACTTTCAGTCTGTATGTGTCCCTAGGTCTGAAGTGGGTCTCTTGTAGACAGAATATATATGGCTTTCTTTTTGTATCCATTCAGCCAGTCTGTGACTTTTGATTCGAGCATGTAAGTAGAAGACTCAAATCAACATAATTAGAAATGAAAAAGAAGAAGTAACAACTGACACTGCAGAAATACAAAGGATCATGAGAGATTACTATAAGCAACTATATGCCAATAAAATGGACAACCTGGAAGAAATGGACAAATTCTTAGAAAAGTACAACCTTCTGAGACTGAACCAGGAAGAAAGAGAAAATATAAACAGACCAATCACAAGCACTGAAATTGAAACTGTGATTAAAAATCTTCCAACAAACAAAAGCCCAGGACCAATGGCTTCACAGGCGAATTCTATCAAACATTTAGAGAAGAGTTAACGCCTATCCTTCTCAAACTCTTCCAAAGTATAGCAGAGGGAGGAACACTCCCAAACTCATTCTACAAAACCACCATCAACCTGGTACCAAAACCAGACAAAGATGTCACAAAAAAAGAAAACTTCAGGCCAATATCACTGATGAACATAGATACAAAAATCCTCAACAAAATACTACCAAACAGAATCCAACAGAACATTAAAAGGATAATACACCATGACCAAGTGGGGCTTATCCCAGGAATATAAAGATTCTTCAATAGATGCAAACCAATCAATGTGATACACCATATTAACAAACTGAAGGATAAAAAACATATGATAATCTCAATAGATGCAAAGAAAGATTTCAACAAAATTCAACACCCATTTATGATAAAAACTCTCCAGAAAGTGGGCATAGAGGGAACCTACCTCAGCATAATAAAGGCCATATATGACAAACCCACAGCCAACATTGTCCTCAATGGTGAAAAACTGAAACCATTCCCTCTAAGATCAGGAACAAGACAAGTCTGCCCCCTCTCACCACTATTATTCAACATGGTTTTGGAAGTTTTAGCCACAACAATCAAAAAGAAAAAGAAATAAAATGAATCCAAATCAGAAAGAAGAAGTAAAACTGTCTTTGTTTGCAGGTGACAGGATACTATACATGGAGAATCCTAAAGATGCTACCAGAAGCCTACTAGAGCTAATCAATGAATTTGGTAAAATAGCAGGATACAAAATTAAAGCACAGAAATCTCTTGCATTCCTATACACTAACAATGAAAAATCTGAAAGAGAAATTAAGGAAACACTACCATTTACCATTGCAACAAAAAGAATAAAATACCTAGGAATAAACCTACCTAAGGAGACAAAAGACATGTATGCAGAAAACTATAAGACACTGATGAAAGAAATCAAAGATGATACAAACAGATGGAGAGATATATTATGTTCTTGGATTGGAAGAATCAGCATTGTGAAAATGACTATACTACACAAAGCAATCTACAGATTCAATGCAATCCCTATCAAACTACCACTGGCATTTTTCACAGAACTAGAACAAAACATTTCACAATTTGTGTGGAAACACAAAAGACCCAGAACAGCCAAAGCAATACTGAGAAAGAAAAACAGAGCTGGAGGAATCAGGCTCCCTGACTTCAGACTATACTACAAAGCTACAGTAATCAAGACAGTATGGTACTGGCACAGAAACAAAAATATAGATCATTGGAACAGGATAGAAAGCCCAGAGATAAACCCACACAGCTATGGTCAACTAATCTATGACAAAGTGGCAAGTATATACAATGGAGAAAAGACAGCCTCTTCAATAAGTGGTGCTGGGAAAACTGGACAGCTACATGTAAAAGAATGAAATTAGAACAGTTTCTAACACCATACACAAAAATAAACTCAAAATGGATTAAAGACTTAAATGTAAGGCCAGACACTATAAAACTCTTAGAGGAAAACATAGGCAGAACACTCTATGACATAAGTCACATTAAGATCCTTTTTGACCCACCCCCTAGAGTAATGGAAATAAAAACAAAAATAAACATATGGGACCTAATGAAACTTAAAAGTTTTTGCACAACAAAGGAAACCATAAACAAGATGAAGAGACAGCCCTCAGAATGGGAGAAAATATTTGCAAACAAAGCAACTAACAAAGGATTAATCTCCAAAATATACAAGCAGCCCGTGCAGCTCAGTATCAAAAAACCAAACAACCTAATCCAAAAATGGGCCATAGACCTAAATAGACGTTTCTCCAAAGAAGAGATATAGATTGCCAACAAACACATGAAAGGATGCTCAACATTACTAATCATTAGACAAATGCAAATCAAAACCACAATGAGGTATCACCTCACAGTGGTCAGAATGGGCATCATCAGAAAATCTATAAACAAATGCTGGAGAGGGTGTGGAGGAAAGGGAACCCTCTTGCACTGTTGGTGGGAATGTAAATTGATACAGCCACTATGGAGAACAGTATGGAGCTTCCTTAAAAAACTAAAAATACAACGACCATATAACACATCAGTCCCACTACTAGACATATACCCTGAGAAAACCATAATTCAAAAAGAATCATGTACCACAATGTTCATTGCAGCTCTATTTACAATAGATGGAACATGGATGTAACCTAAGTATCTATTGATAGATGAATGGTTAAAGAAGACATGGCATATATATACAATGGAATATTACTCAGCCATAAAAAGGAACAAAATTGAGTTATTTTTAGTGAGGTGGATGGACCTAGAATCTGTCATACAGAGTGAAGTAAGTCAGAAAGAGAAAAACAAATACCGTATGCTAACGCACGTATCTAAAAAGAATCTAAAAAGAAATGGTTATGATGAACCTAGAAGTGGGATAGGAATAAAGATCCAGATGTAGAGAATGGACTTGAGGACATGACAAGGAGGAGGGTAAGCTGGGACAAAGTGAGAGAGTAGCATTGACATATATACACTACCAAATGTAAAATAGATAGCTAGTGTGAAGAAACTGTATGGCACAGGGAGATCAGCTCTGTGCTTTGTGACCACCTAGAGGGGTGGGATAGGGAGGGTGGAACGGAGATGCAAGAGGGAGGGGGTAGGGGTATATATGTATACATATAGCTGACTCACTTTGTTATACAGCAGCAACTAACACAACAATGAAAAGCAGTTATACTCCAATAAAGATGGGGAAAAAAAGGAGTATAGGATTAACAATAGAAACTACTATACATAAAGTAGATAAGCAACAAGGATTTACTGTATAACACAAGGTATATTCAGCATCTTGTAATAACATATAATGGAATATAAAAAAATAACTGAATCACTTTGCTATACCCCTGAAACTAACACCATATTGTAAATCAACTATACTTCAATAAATGAATAAAATAAAGTAAAATAAAATAATATAAAATAAAATAAAATGGCCCTGTCTCACTCCCCAGATCAGAGATTTTGAAACACAGGTACAGGGAAACGCAATTTCTGGTGGGTTCCACCTCCTCCCCCTGCCTCCAGCTGAGCATCTTCGAGGGCGTGAAAGTGTATGCAGGTGCACAGAGAGAGAAAACAAAGTTGAAACCCCCAAAGTCAGACTCAGGGTGAATTTGTGAGATCTTGGAAATAACCCCCAATCAGAGTATCCATGTTCTCACCTTTAAAACAGAGGGGGTTGGACTAGGCTTGCCACATAAAATATAGGGCACTCAGCTAAATTTGAATTTCAGATTTCAGATAAGCAATGAATTTGAGATAAGCAATTTGAATTTGAGATAAGCAATGAATAAAATTCTTTAGTATAAGTATGTCCCAAATATTTCATGGGACATGAATATACTAAGAATTTACTCACTGTTCATCTGAAATTCAATTTTAATATTTATTTATTTATTTGTTTGTTTTCTTAATTTTTTTGGCTGCATCGGGTCTTAGCTGTGGCACGTGGGGCCTTCATTGTGGCACGTGGGATCTTTAGTTGTGGCACATACTCTTCGTTGTGGCACACGGGCTTCTCTCTAGTTGTGGCATGCGGGGTTTCTCTTTCTAGTTGTGGCACGCATGGGCTCTGTAGTCTGTGGCACGTGGGCTCTCTCATTGAGATGTGTGAGCTCAGTAGTTGTGGCACTCAGGCTTAATCGCCCCACCGCATGTGGGAATCTTAGTTCCCCAATGAGGGATCAAACACACGTCCCCTGCATTGGGAGGCGGATTCTTTAGCAATGGACCACAAGGAAGTCCCTGAAATTCAATTTTAACTAGACATTCTGTCTGTTTGTTTGTTTGTTTGTCTTTTCAAGGTCCGGCAAAATTTCCAAGGCTTCTTTGAATTCTGCCATTCTCTGCTTTCTGTCTCCATCCTGAAGGGAGTGGCAGGAGAGAGCCACAGTTCCCTGGGTGAGGGGGATACACACACAAGATGAGAAGTGTTCTTGGATCAGTGCTGTCCACTGCGAGGAAGGCAAACACAGAGACAAAAGAGGGACGGATTGGGGGTTTGGGATTAGCAGATTCAAACTTTTCTATATAGAATGGATAAACAACAGGTCCACTATATAGCCCAAGGAACTATATTCAATATCCTATGCTATACCATAATGGAAAAGAAAATGAAAAAGAATATATGTATATATATATGTATTTGTGTATATATATATATGTATGACTAAATCCTTTGCTGTACAGTAGAAATTAACACATTATTATAAATCAACTATACTTCAGTAAAATAAATTTAAAAAATAAAACCAAATGAGTCAAGATTTGTTAAAAACACCCAGGTCATTGACAGTAACTTGACCCACGGGTTCTGGACACCCAAGCCTGCAGAGTCTGGACCACCCAATGTCAGGGAGCAACTGGGAGACAGTAATTCTTAATTTAAAGGATAAATTCTGTGTAATCTGTCTTAATAACCCCAGAAACTGACACTTACACCAGAAGGAAAAAAAAAAGGCTAATACTCTGTGTGACAAATTGTATTCATTTTTTTTGTCTAAACCACTAATTATTTTACCTGTATGAAATTCCTCTATTATTTTCACTGCTGGAAAATCACAGGGTGGTAAGTGCTGCTAGTACCTGTCACAGACAAGGCATAAACAACGCAAGACAATAAAACCTCATAGAGCACGGTGCGCACAGTAGTGGCTTGTCGGGCTTGCCAATAAAACAAAACATCAAAGCAAAAAACAGTAACCAAAAGTAGCCTGCAAAAAGGTACGTGGCAAGTGAGTTTGAAGACTGAATTCCTAATATCCCTGGACAGCAGACTTCACAGATAAGGGAGATTGGGGGGAAAGGTCCTGGAGAAGGAGGCTGACAAGGAGCTGTCAAGATAGAAATGAGCCGCTCACAGGATGGGAAGCACCATCCTGAACATCTGGTTAGCACTTTACAGTTTACAAATTGTTCATGGATCTTCCCCCCAACTACATACAATACGACAAAACCCTGCTATTCTCCAGGAACTGACTCTTGGAGAGGTCTGTGATTGACCAAAGACACTAAGATTTAGGGAAGAGATGGTGAATATATATAAAACAGAGACCAAAAAACTTTAAAAATAGCTCATGGAGTGCACGGTCTAGTTGGAGGAATACCCATGTATCAAATCACCACACTGATGAATGTCTAATTGCAAATGAAGTTAAAGACTAGGACTCGGCTCCATGAAAGCATGTGGAGGGGGTAGAGAATCTGACTTAGCCACAGGGCATGAGGAAAGGCTCCCCTTTGGGGGTGACATGGAGCTGAGATTACAGATATATAGGGTGGGGTCCTGGGCAGTCAAAGTCTGGTGGCTCATGTAGAGTGAATCAAGGAGGCGAAATAATGAGGAAAGGATTGCGACAAGACAGGGCAGCAAGGGCCAGATTGTTCAGGGCTCCAAAGGCCATGCTAAGAGTTGGAGAATTCATGGAATGACGTTAAGCAAAAGAGTGACAGCTCCTTTTGTCAGGGTTTTCGCAACGCTGTCTTCTCCACCTTGCCACCATGATCCAAGCTGCAGAGCCCCACCTTCATTCATTCCAAGAGTTTAAGGGTTTTGTGGGTCTTCAAAAGAGGCTTTGCTATCAAGAGGTGAGTCAGATGAGATGCAACTTGACAAAGCCTCAGTTGGAGGTGTGTCTCTCCTGTTGGTGGTCAACAGACAATGCTGACCACAGTGGAACAGAAGATTTAGCAGATGCTGACTACTGGCATCTATTGGGAAGATATCTCTCTACTTCCTTTTTCAGGGTGGTGCAGCTTTGGTCCTGGCTCAGGTGGAGACTGGAGGGCCTCTTGGTCATCAGCCATGATTGTGGATTGTGTAAGAGAAGCTTGGGTTGCCTCTGTTCCATATTCCTGGGCCCTGAAGGTCTGGTCCCTTTGTCTCAAGCCCCAGCCATCTCTCTTTCTCTTGTTAAAGGCCCTTCATCTCCACCCATATCCTTCATCTTGAGAATTCTTTTCAGCTCAGGATATGGGAAATTTTTCTTTCATTTATAGGAACTCTTCCAAATCTATTGTCTACATACATAACTCCTTTCCATCCCTCTGAGGCCTAACTTCGTATCTCAACAACTAGAATTTTTTTCTCTGTATTCTGCTGTGTGTGATTTTTTTTTTCCCTGAGCGTTGAACATGAAATTCCTGGCTGAAGGTGTTAAAGTGAGGGGAGAGGAGGAAATAACATTATTCTAAAACAATAAGTTTTCCATTTACAAAGATCACTCTGGACACATTATAGAAAATGGCAGAGTAAGTGTAGGTTAGTTGATAATTACTGCATAGTCTTCTAGATGGGGATGGTAACATGAACTTGGGTGATTGCACTGGCCATGAAGAGTCCATATTCCATATAGATTAGGAGGTAAGACATTGAGACTTGGCAATATTTGCAATATGGAGACCAGGGAGAGAGAGTTTTTGAGGAAAACCTAAATTCTCTTTCATAGCTGGATGGGGTAGGGGTGACATCCATGGAAATGGGAAACTAGAGATGAGGGTCAGGTTTGGGAAGAAAAATCATAATTTTTTTCTTTTGAACATGCTGAGCTTAGAATGCATTTGAACTATTTAAGTAAAGATGGAAACTAGCTAGAAATACGAATCCAGTGCTCAGCAGAGAGGTTTTCATTGCAGATAAGATTATGTAAGCTATAGGTATGTATACATGGTAAGAGGAACAGTAAAGGAGATTGCCCAAGGAAAAATGAGGAGTAGGAAACATCTTGGACAACTCTGGTATCTCACAGTTGAAGAGAAGAGAATGAGCCTGAAAAGAGACAGAAAAGCAGCTTGTAGAGTGATAGAAAGAGAACCAAGAGGGTATGGAAGAGATGGTTTCAATGATGTGGCTGTGGCCACCAGTGCCCAAAGCTGCTAAGGGTCAAGGGAGTAAAGAATTCAAAGCAGCCATTGGATTTAGGGACCTGGAGGTCATTGATGAACAAATACCACTGTTGGTAGAGTGATGAGGGTAGAAGCCAATGACATGAACTTCACTGGGAGTGGCGGGAGGTGAGGGGAGGTGAGTGGGTGAGGAAAGGGGAACAAAATAGTACAGATGGTACAGATCATTCTTTGCAAAAGTAAAAGCCATTGTTTTCTCCGGTTTGTCTGTGGCTGGGACAATAGCAATAGGGTAGCAGTTGATGGAAGATGTGTAATCCAGGGAGGTGCGTTTTTTTTGCTTGCTTGTTTGCTTGTTTTAAGATAGGAATTTTGAGTATGTTCACAGCCAGTAGGAAGGCCCCAGTGGGGGAAAGAGTGGTTGTAGAGATAAGAAAGGGAAGGGATAATTAATAAATAGTACTGGGTTCCTGTAAATGTAGTCGGGAGGGGACCCAAAGTTTCAGTGGTGACGGGAGAGAGAATGCACTTCAGAGAGGAGGGGGAGCAACCTCCATCGCACAGTAGAGGAGGGAGGATGGAGGAGGGGGAGGATCTGTGCAGGGGTAGGTGACTTGGGACTTAGCCTCAGGATGCATCACCCCTGTGTGATATTTTCTACATTCAGGAGGAGGTGCCATCTGTTAAGGGGGTTAAGTCAAACATTTGAAGGGAGTAGGCATGCTTTGAAATATGTCTCTAAGAATGAGAAAGCCAGTTAAGCTGAGAGACCTAGCAGAAGAGCCTAGCATGTTTGAGAGACCTTCTAGGGTTGGTGATCACAGGTTTCGAGTAGAAATGGAGAAGCTTGTGATCCAAGAATGGAATTTTTTTGGGGGGGTGCCACACTGTGCAGCTTGCAGGATCCTAGTCCCCCGACGAGGGATCAAACCTGGGCTCTTATCAGTGAAAGCATGGAGTCCTAACCACTGGACCACCAGGAAAGTCCCAAGAATGGAATGGTTGAATTGGCCTCCATCTGTTCACCCAAAGCACAGAGGCATGTCCAGTCCTGATTCATGTAAACCTTATTAGTCTAAATAAGATGAACATGTTATAAGTATGTTCCATCTCCCCAGCTAATACAGGTGCTCTTTGAGACCATAACTTCCTTGTCATTTGTCCTGTCTTCTTTCTCCTCTCTTCCTACAGTTTCAGGCAAAGAGCATGTCAATGGTGTTCAAAGAAAAATATGAGGTAAAACTTGTGAAAGCATTGTGAAAATTTGGTTTTGTGCAAGGCAAAGCTGAGTATTGATGTTATTACTGTATCAATAGTGACAAGCCTTACATGGACGGTGTTAACAATGTGCGTTTTGAGTGTTTTGATATTTTTTCAAAGTGCACAGCATTTTATTTGCTCATAAAACCACTAATGAGGTAGAAATTATTATTTTCAGTCCAGGAAAAAGGGGTGGCCAGTTAAAGGTCAGGAGCAAGGGTGTATCAGACTGAAGGTGAAATCCAGGATTTGGGACCCCAAGGAGGGAACTTGTTCCATTAATGCCCAAGGATGCCCAATGTGGCATGCTTGAGAATACCCAGTGTGAATTAATCAACCTCAGAGTTCAGACTGAGGATGAATACCCAGGCTCTTTTGTTTTTTTGTTTTTTTTGGATGCAGAGCTTAGTTTTCAGACTTCGAGGCACACACCTGGACACACCTGCAAGACACATCTGCAAGGTACAGAGGTCTGGCCACAGACTACAAAGAACTACCTTCCACAGCTTCCCTACCTCCTGCAAGGAGAAAACTGCTGTGGATCATATTGGCCTAAAGATTTTTCTTCATCTAATGCTTTTGGGACAACTGCGATGGAACAAAAGCCCTGCCTGGGGGAAAGGACATTTTCCTGCATGTGCAGAGGCCAGAACCACATGGGCAATGCCTAACCATAGTCTATGAATCTAAAACTAATCTCAGAGAGCCTGAGGCTGCTCAAAGGAACCCAGTAAATGCATTCTTTTTCCATGAGCTTCGAACGAAGCACATCGTCCACACAAGACTCCCCCCACACCTCCCATGTGCATTCATGTCTTGCCAACATTACCAAAGAAAGAAATATCCAAATAACTTTTAAGACAGAAAAAGGTCTCTGACAGTTCCACGGATAAAAAATAGTAAAACCACTATCGGACAACCTGGAACAAAATTCCAAGGACTTGACAGGTCTATTTTTCAGTTAGGAGGAGGGTATGTACTTGGAAATTGGGACGTTGATGCTGAATAGGGAACGCAGGTCTTGTTCGCCTTCCAAAGGGCTCTTTTTTCTTTTGTCAGTGTGAATCTGGGAATCCATATCGTGCTTTGGAAGATATTCTTGGGTTTCAGGGGGAAATCAGTCGCATGCATTCTAAGCTAGGATACGGCTGAGTCTATTCCATTTCTTAAATGTCTAAGAAATATCAAGAGGATATATTAAGCTAAAGGACACATGTTAACGTAACATTAGAGAACTTGATAAGAGCGCAGACCTCAGGAAAGTCATTTTCAGCTTCACACATGCTACATTGTACATGTAATATGTTGTGTTTGATGCTATTTGTCATTTATTAAATGTATCTGCTAATATGAAGTGTTCCATTTCCTGAGTATATGGTGCTGAAAAGTTCAATCTCAGTTTACACTCACACCAAGAAAACCTGAATTCCCGAGCCCTTACTTGAGCCAAGGCTGAGGGTCAGAGGATACTTGAAATTCTATTTGTTGAGTGCCTAAGGCTATGGAATATGTCAGGGAGATCATAAGTGAATCAGACACAGTCTCTGCCCTCCAGAGGCTTATAGTTCGATGGGGAGAAGGAGACATGCAGAACTAATTAAATACATGGTACAAAATGCAATATTATGGCCACATCACGTGCATCAAGGAATACAAGAGAAAAGACAAGATTCATCCTGATGGGGGGTTGGAAGAGACTTGTAGGGTAGGCAGCATGAAAGCTGGGCATATGGAGTAGTGATTCTGGTTTAAACAGAAGAAAACATGAGGGACAATCCTCAACTTTTTAAAAAAGCAATAGATTGTCAAAGTGAGGTTCGTATGGGTTTGACGTCACTTGAGATGCCAACTTGATACATATCAGAAGACCTGGCTGAGTGGGAGACTAATCAATCCCCCCGCACAAAGAACATGCAAAGGGAATAAAGGAAAATGTGTTTCTCAACTCCTGATTTTGTCATTTGGAGAGTAATATGAAAGAGTCTTGAGAGAAGAGAGTGAAAAGATTTATAGAGACTTTCTTCTCCAGTAGTTGTTATTCTAGAGTGAGTCCCATTCCATTGTCCCCCTGACCCCCCTTCACCTGAGAGGACTCAGACAGCCTGGGGCCTGCTGTCGCTTTCATCCAGGGGTAGAGAAAAAATTGCCCCCGTTGAATAAAGTTTAAAGAGATAGTAATTAACAAAAAATAAAGTTGCCTTTTGATTGTGTCACAAAGCATGCTACATAGGACAATATAAACTTGTAGTGACATTTAAAGATGTGCAGTAACATTCTAGGCGATTGTTTACTTAACAATTTTCCTAAGGTGTTCATTATTCATCTAGGTTCTTGTTTTTCCTATTTACAAACAATGTCTCAGTAAACATGGTTGGTTATATCTCCTTGTGCTGATTTCTAATGCCTCCCTATGACAAATTTTGGAAGTCCAATAAAAGGAGGGAAATTTTCTCTTTGCCCTCCTAATTGGTTGACTCTCTTTCAACTATTTAAATATCTTTTATTGTTTTTTTTCTATTAGATTGCTTGAATTTTCTTATTGATTTATAAACATTCTCATATATTTTGGAGAGTTATTCTCATCATATTTGATGCAAATATTTTCTCCCAGTGTCACCTCTCACTTGAGATGTTTCCTGATTCTATATATTTTTTAAATTTTGGTAATTTCAAATTTACTCACCTTTTCTATATTTTTATAATTATTGAACTAAATTCTATAATTTTTTGACATGCTCACAATTTTATTTCTGTGTGTGCATGTGTGTTTAGGTTTTTAATATATCTTAAATTCATTTTGTGAGTTTTGTAAGTTAGATATCTAATATATAGGACCAGTTCTCCCAATTTCTTCAACACCCCTTTCTATCTCCACTACTTTCAAACATTAGTGCATCTCATAACTCCAAGATATACAAGGATCTGTTTCTGGAATTTTTAGTCTCTTCCACCTATTTGTATATTCTTAAGGAAAACCTCACTTCTTTACTGATTAGAGCTTCATAAATTTGACATCAGATGGTTAAAGTTCATTCTTTTGATCATCTTTTTCAAAATCAAATGGCTGTCCACAACCATTTATCTTCTATTTGAATTTTAGAATCTGCTTGCCGATTTCCATAATAATCTCATCGCAAATTTGATTACATTAAATTTTTAGATAATTTTGGAGAGAAGGAACATTTTTAAAATAGATCTTTCTAGCCATGAACATTAAGTCATCCTCCACTTATATTCAAATCTTAATTTATTAAATGTTAGATTTTCCAAGAAAATTTGTCATAATTATTGTTAGATTTAGTTACTTCCAGCTATAATATTGTATAGATTTTTGTTGTTGTTGCTATTTTAAGCAAGGTACATTGTACTTGGTTACTGCTGGTGTAGAGAAAAGCTTTGACTTTTGCATATTAATCTTGTATCCGGCCACTCTGTTGAAATCTTATATCAATATTAATGTATTGTTAATTGATTATTTAATTGTTAATAGAGCTTCTTGAATTATTTAAAGTAGTTAATCATATCATCTTCAAGCAAAGACAGTTTTGTTTTTTCCAACTTTATTTCCTCCCTTTTCTCTCTTGTTAGTTGGCTAAAACATCTAGTAAAAGGTTGAATAATAGTAAACATTTGTATGTTTCCTAACTTTAATGGGAATGCTTGTGTTTAACCAATACTTTGTATATTTGCTGTGCTTTTTTTCATATTTACTTCTATCCCTAGCTTATTATTTTCATCATGATATGATGATAGATTTTTTAATGCTTTTGGATGGCTATTAAGAGAAATAAATGGTTTTACTGCTTTACTCCATTAATGTACCAAATTACAATAATAGATTTTATTATGTAGAAACTCCAAATTTTACATGTCCATTCCTGAATTTTTCCTTGGATTCTTAACTTGTTATAGCCAACTGCTTCTTGACCACTCCACTAGGATGAACAATAGACTTCACAAACTTAATACAGCTAAAACCAAACTTTGGACTTCAGCAAATGGCAATTCCATCCACCCAGGTCCTCAGAATAGAATACTGGAGTCATCCTCGGTCTCTTGCTTTCTTTAATATATCATATTCAATCCAATAGTAAATCTCAAGATTCTGCTTTCAAAATACATCTGGAATTGCAACCATCTCCACTTTTATCCCTGTAAACCACCAACTCTTCTCACCTGGGTGATTTCAATAACTTCCAGCTGGTTTCCATGTTTCCATGTTTGTTCCCTTCATTCTATTCCCAAACCAACAACCACAGGGATCCTCATGGTGTCTACTGCTCAAAATATTCACTTCTGGTCATGCTTCAAATAAAATCCAAAATTGTTACCATAGCCTGCAAAGCACAACACAATCTGACGCATGACACTTCCCAGGGTCTTCTACCACCTTCTTCTTGCTCACTGGGCTTCAACAACATTAGTCACCTTGCTGTTCTTTCCCCCCCACGCTATGACACTCCCAACTCAGGGACTTTACAGTTGCTGTTCCTCTGCATGGGAAGTTATTTCCACAGATACTCATATGGTTCCCTCCTCATTTTATTCAGGTCTCTCCTGAAATATCATTCTGTGAGAGGAGCCTTCTTTGACTACCCAGTCTCAACTGGCCCATATCCATCATTTTCTATTTCTTTATCCTGCTTTGATTTTCATTACCACCTGACATTACATTATATATTTTGATCTTCTTCATTGCCTATGTCTCCAATTATAATGAGAATTCCATAAGAAAATTTTCTATCTATTTTACTCCCTGATATATTCCCACAGACTAGAAAAATTAAAATGTATCCAGACCCGGCCACATGTACCCTCTGGAGGTGGGGAAATCACCCCCATTTAAGAACCACTGCATTAAAAGCTTTTACAAGAAAAGAATAAAGGTCTCAAATCAGTCATCTAAGCTTCCACATGAAAAAATGAGGGACAGTAATGAGTGACAAATAATGAAACACACACAGAGGAAAAATACAGTAGAATTAGTCAACAAAACCAAAAGCTGATTATTTGGAAAATAAAAACAATAAAATTGATAAACCTCTAGTTAGACTAACCAAGAAAAAAAGAGAGAAGATATAAATGACCAACATTAGGAATAAAAGAGGGAATATAACTAGACACCCATAAATAAAGCTGAATGGCTGTATTATTATTATTAGACAAAATAGACGTCAGGAAAAGGAACATGTTTACCAAAGATAAAGAAGAACAAGACAGAACAATCCTAGATATATATGTACACAGTAACAAGTTTTCAAAATACACAAAGTAACACTGACAGAACTGAAAAGAGAGACAGATCGAAAATTAGAGTTGGGGGTTGCAATATCCCTACTCAGTACTTGATAGAACAAGTAGACAGAAAAATCGGGACGTAGAAACTATGAACATCGACCAACTTGACTTTGTTGACAAAGTAGGAGAATGCACATACTTTTCAAATACTCAGAGATTAATCACCAAAACAGACTACATTCTGGGCCATAAAATTGCTAATAAAGTTAAAAGGACTGAAATCAGACAGAATTAAATTAGCAATAAAAAAACAGATATTTGGAAAATCATCAAATACTTGGAAAATTGGACAAGATTCCTATGTAACCTAAGTGTCAAAGCAGAAGTCACAAGAAAAATTAGAAAATATTTTTAACCTAAATGAAAATAAAATTACAGTGTATTAAAATGTGTGGAATACAGCTAAAATAGTTCTTAAAAGGAAATTTATAGTTTTAAATACTTGTATTTGAAAAGAAGAAAGTTCTAAAATCAGTCATCTAAGTTTTCACCTGGGATGAAGTGAAAGAGTAGCATTGACATATATACACTACCAAATGTAAAATGGATGGCTAGTGGGAAGGTGCTGCGTAGCACAAGTAGATCAGCTGGGTGCTTTGTGACCACCTAGAGGGGTGGGATAGGGAGGATGGGAGGGAGGCTCAAGAGGGAGGGGATATGGGCATATATTTATACTTATAGCTGGAGGGAATATGGGGATATATGTATACTTATACCTGATTTACATTTTGGTACAACGGAAACTAACAAAACATTGTAAAGCAATTATACTTCAATAAAGATATTAAAAATTTAGAAAAAGAAAAGCAAATTAAAGTCAAAGTAAGTAGAAAATGGGAATTTAAAAAGAGCTGTCAGAACTCAACAGTAAATAAACAATAAGAATAAAATAATAAAATTAAAGCTTTCTTTAAAAAAGATCAGTAAATTTGATAAAGCTCTAGCTTTGCTGATCAAGGAAACAGAAGAGAAGCAGAGTTTAAAAATAATATGAATGAAAGTGGAGGCACCATATTGTATCCTACAGGCTTTAAAAGGACAATAAAGGAATATTACCCACAACTTCATGCAAGATAAATTACTAAAACTGACTAAGGTGCAAATGGAAAATCTGAGTAGCTCTATGTCCCTATGAAAGAAATTGAAATCATCAATTAAAAAACTTCTCAGAAAGAAAACTCCAAGCCCAGATGGCTTCTCTGGTAAATTCTATGAAACATTTAAGAAGAATAATACCAATACCACACAAAATATTACAAAAATTTGAAAAGGAGGAAATGCTAACCAATTCATTTTATGAGGCCATCATTATCCTTATACCAAAACCAAATGAAAATATTACAATGAAAAAAAAAAAAAACTAGACACCAACATCCTTTGTGAACACAGGTTTAAAAATCCTTAGCAAAATATTAGCACATTTAATTCAGTAATAGGTTAAAATTACAATACTTGATGACCAGTTGGGGTTTATCCTGCTGGGAAGAGAATTTGCAGAGAAGCCCTACTCTTCCCTGTCTATGGACCCCACACCTCCCCAGGCCAGGCTGCTCTCCTGCCCTCCTGTGTGTGGATGGGGATCTGCAGCAGCAAAGCCCCACCTAGGGCATCCCCAGATCCCACACCCAGACTTTCACTCTGTCTTTATGCATCAGTAAACTTTGATCAATGCTTTCTAATCTGTAGACAAATGGTTCTTAGAGGTTCAAGAGACACAGCTTTCAGCCCATGATGTATTGAACCAAGATGGCCTGCACCAACACACTTTACCCCACCCCTCTTTTTCACCTTCATTGACGTACAATTGGCAAGTAACATTGTAAGATTTTTAGAGTGAAGCCTGATGACTTAATATACATATACATTGTGAAAGGCTTCTCCCCCATCGAGATAATTACAGGTCCATCACCTCACATAATTACCTTTTCTTGTGTGCATGAGAACATTTAAGTACTGCTCTCTTAGCAAGTTTCAATTATAGAGTACAGTGTTATCAACTTTAGTCGCCATGTTACCCATTAGATCCTCAGACCTTATTCATCTTATAACTGAAAATTTGTATCTTCTGTTTCAGCCTCTCCCTATTTCCCTACCCTCCCTCCTCGTGGCAACCACCTTTTAATTCTGTTTCTAATCAGTTTGAGGGTTTTTTTGTTGTTTGTTTGGTTTTTTTTAGATTCCGCATATAAGTATACAGTATTTGCCTTTCTCTGTCTGGCTTATTGCACTTAAAATAATGCTCTCCAGTTTCATCCACATTGTCGCAAATGACAGGATTTCCTTTCTTTTAAGGCTGAATAATATCCCATTATATCTATATAATAATAATATATATGTAATATAAACTATATGATATAATATATAAAATATATATCTGCACATTTTTTGGTCCATTCACCTGTGGGCAAAACATAGGTTCTTGCCATACCTTGGCTATTGTAAATAATGCTGCAATGAACATGTACCTCTATCCATTTTTACCTTTATTTCTCCTACTAAAAACATGCTAAATGCAGGGAATTCAGAAATTTTGGAAAAGTGAAAAGCACAAAGTCAAAGAACCACCATGGTCCTATCAATCAGAGGTAATCCGTGGTCATATTTTGTACACAATACTATTAATATACAAAGCCTTAAGCAAATTCATGTTATTTTCTGACTAGTATTATGCTTGGAAAGAACTTCTAATGCTCAAAAGATAAAGAACTAATTTGTTTTCCCTAATATTTAAGCAATTTCCCAAGAACCATTTAATTATTTCATAAATAACACTACTTGTCATATAATAAATAATTATATATATTAAGCTCTACTATAATCTTACTATTCTCTTCCATAGACCTATTTTTCTATTACCTAATTTTGAACAATGTGACTTCATAATATGTTCTAATATCTGGTGGTGCAAGATTTGCCTAAATATTTTTCTTTTTCAACTTATTTTTATTCATTTTGCATGGTTATTCTTCTAGATGAAATATATAAAATATTTTTTCAGTTTGCAAAAATTCATTCAGAAGACTGATTGGGATTGTATTACATTTATAGATTGACTCAGGGAATAAATAAAAATTTCCCAATCTGTATTCCCATTCCCAAGTTAGATGATCTGTTTTATTTTTCTCCCACTCTCTCTCTCTTTTGTGGTATATAGTATAGTTTTAATATCAATATTTTGCTAGCTTTCTTAAATAAATTATAAGGCACTTAACATGGGGTTATTTTCCTTAATAAAGTTTTGAAATAACTGCCCATGTTTGAAACCTTGAAAATATTTTAGAGAAAAATATTCTATGAGTTTTTATGTTTATTCTTCACTTATTTATTTATTTAACAATGAGTCACATTCACAGAAAGAGAGAGAAGATGAAAAGGCAAGGGCTATGTACCAGATGAAGGAACAAGATAATATCCCAGAAAAACAACTAAATGAAGTGGAGATAGGCAACCTTCCAGAAAAAGAATTCAGAATAATGATAGTGAAGATGATCCAGGACCTCGGAAAAAGAATGGAGGCAAAGATGGAGAAGATGCAAGAAATGTTTTATAAAGACCTAGAAGAATTAAAGAACAAACAAACAGAGATGAACAATACAATAACTGAAATGAAAACTACACTAGAAGGAATCAATAGCAGAATAACTGAGGCAGAAGAACAGATAAGTGACCTGGAAGACAGAATGGTGGAATTCACTGCTGCAGAACAGAATAAAGAAAAAAGAATGAAAAGAAATGAAGACAGCCTAAGAGACCTCTGGGACAACATTAAACAAAACAACATTCACATTATAGGGGTCCCAGAAGGAGAAGAGAGAGAGAAAGGACCAGAGAAAATATTTGAAGAGACTGTAGTCAAAAACTTCCCTAAGATGGGAAAGGAAATAGCCACCCAAGTCCAGGAAGCACAGAGAGTCCCATAGAGGATAAACCCAAGGAGAAACATGCCAAGACACATAGTAATCAAACTGGCAACAATTAAAGACAAAGAAAAATTATTGAAAGCAACAAAGGAAAAATGACAAATAACATACAAGGGAACTCCCATAAGGTTAACAGCTGATTTCTCAGCAGAAACTCTACCAGCCAGAAGGGAGTGGCATGATATACTTAAAGTGATGAAAGGGAAAAACCTACAACCAAGATTACTCTACCTGGCAAGGATCTCATTCAGATTCTTTATAGACAAGAAAAGCTAAGAGAATTCAGCACCGCCAAAGCAGCTCTACAACAAATGCTAAAGGAACTTCCCTAAGTGGGAAACACAAGAGAAGAAAAGGACCTACAAAAACAAACCCAAAACAATTAAGAAAATGGTCATAGGAACATACATATCGATAATTACCTTAAATGTGAGTGGATTAAATGCTCCAACCAAAAGACACAGGCTTGCTGAAAGGATACAAAAACAAGACCATCTACATGCTGTCTACAAGAGGCCCACTTCAGACCTAGGGACACATACAGACTGAAAGTGAGGGGATGGAAAAAGATATTCCATGCAAATGGAAATCAAAAGAAAGCTGGAGTAGCAATACTCATATCAGATAAAATAGACTTTAAAATAAAGAATGTTACAAGAGACAAGGAAGAACACTACATAATGATCAAGGGATCAATCCAAGGAGAAGATATAACAATTAAAAATATATATGCACCCAACATAGGAGCACCTCAATACATAAGGCAACTGCTAACAGCTCTAAAAGAGGAAATCGACAGTAACACAATAGTGGTGGACTTTAACACCTCACTTACACCAATGCACAGATCATCCAAAATGAAAATAAATAAGGAAGCAGAAGCTTTAAATGACACAATAGACCAGATAGATTTAATTGAAATTTATAGGACATTCCATCCAGAACCAGCAGATTACACTTTCTTCTCAAGTGTGCACGGAACATTCTCCAGGATAGATCACATCTTGGGTCACAAATCAAACCACAGTAAATTTAAGAAAGTTGAAATCATATCAAGCATCTTTTCTGACCACAACGCTATGAGATTAGAAATGAACTACAGAGAAAAAAACCTAAAAAACTCAAACACATGGAGGCTAAACAATACGTCACTAAATAACCAAGAGATCACTGAAGAAATCAAGGAGGAAATCGAAAAACACCTAGAGACAAATGACAATGCAAACACGACAATCCAAAACCTATGGGATGCAGCAAAAGCATTTCTAAGAGGGAAGTTTATAGCTATACAAGCCTACCTAAAGAAACAAGAAAAATCTCAAATAAACTATATAAGCTTACAACTAAAGGAACTAGAGAAAGAAGAACAAACAACCCAAAGTTAGCAGAAGGAAAGAAATCATAAAGATCAGAGCAGAAATAAATGAAATAGAAACAAAGAAAACAGTAGCAAGGATCAATACAACTAAGAGCTGTTTCTTTGAGAAGATAAACAAAATCGATTAACCATTAGCCAGATTCATCAAGAAAAAGAGGGAGAGGATTCAAATAAATAAAATTAGAAATGAAAAAGGAGAAGTTACAACAGACATCACAGAAATACAAAGCATCCTAAGAGACTACTACAAGCAACTTTATGCCAATAAAATGGACAACCTGGAAGAAATGGACAAATTCTTAGAAAAGTACAAGCTTCCAAGACTGAACCAGGAAGAAATAGAAAATACGAACAGACCAATCACAAGTAATGAAATTGAAACAGGGATTACAAATCTTCCAACAAAGAAAAGTCCAGGACCAGATGGCTTCACAGGTGAATTCTATCAAACATTTAGAGAAGAGCTAACACCCCACCTTCTCAAACTCTTCCAAAAAATTGCAGAGGAAGAAACTCTCCCAAACTCATTCTAGGAGGCCACCATCACCCTGACACAAAAACCAGACAAGGATACTACAAAAAAAGAAAATTACAGACCAATATCACTGATGAATATAGGTGCAAAAGTCCTCAACAAAATACTAGCAAACAGAATCCAACAGCACATTAAAAGGATCATACACCATGATCAAGTGGGGTTTATCCCAGGGATGCAAGGATTCTTCAATATACGTAAATCAAACAATGTGATAAACCATATTAACAAATTGAAGAATAAAAACCATATGATCATCTCAATAGATGCAGAAAAAGCTTTTGACAAAATTCAACACCCATTTATGATAAAAACTCTCCAGAAAGTGGGCATAGAGGAAACCTACCGCAACATAATAAAGGCCATATACGACAAACCCACAGCAAACAACATTCTCAATGGTGGAAAACTGAAAGTATGTCCTCTAAGATCAGGAACAAGACAAGGATGTCCACTCTCACCACTATTATTCAACATAGTTTTGGAAGTCCTAGCCACAGCAATCAGAGAAGAAAAAGAAATAAAAGGAATACAAATTGGAAAAGAAGAAGTAAAACTGTCACTGTTTCCAGATGACATGATACTATATAGAGAGAATCCTAAAGATGCCACTAGAAAATTACTAGAGCTAATCAATGAATTTGGTAAAGTTGCAGGATACAAAATTAATGCACAGAAATCACTTGCATTCCTATACATTAATGATGAAAAACCTGCAAGTGAAATTAAGGAAGCACTCCCATTTACCACTGCAACAAAAATAATAAAATACCTAGGAATAAACCTACATATGGAGACAAAAGACCTGTATGCAGAAAACTATAAGACACTGATGAAAGAAATTAAAGACGATACAAACAGCTGGGGAGATATACCATGTTCTTGGATTGGAAGAATCAATATTGTGAAAATGACTATACTACCCAAAGCAATCTACAGATTCAATGCAATCCCTATCACACTACCACTGGCATTTTTCACAGAACTAGAACAGAAAATTGCACAATTTGTATGGAAACACAAAAGACCCTGAATAGCCAAAGCAACAATCTTGAGAAAGAAAAACAGAGCTGGAGGAATCAGACTCCCTGACTTCAGACTATACTACAAAGCTACAGTAATCAAGACAATATGGTACTGGCACAAAAACAGAAACATAGATCAATGGAACAAGATAGAAAGCCCAGAGATAAGCCCACTCACCTATGGTCAACTAATCTATGACAAAGGAGGCAAGGATATGCAATGGAGAAAAAAACAGTCTCTTCAATAAGTGATGTTGGGAAAACTGGACAGCTACATGTAAAAGAATGAAATTAGAACACTCCCTAACACCATACACAAAAATAAACTCTAAATGGATTAGAGACCTAAATGTAAGACCGGACACTATAAAACTCTTAGAGGAAAACATAGGAAGAACACTCTGACATAAATCGCAGCAAGATCTTTTTTGATCCACCTCCTAGAGTACTGGAAATAAAAACAAAAATAAACAAATGGGAAACTTCAAAGCTTTTGCACAGCAAAGGAAACTATAAACAAGACAAAAAGACAACCCTCAGAATGGGAGAAAATATTTGGAAATGAATCAACGGATAAAGGATTAATCTCCAAAATATGTAAACAACTCATGCAGCTCAATATTAAAAAACAAATAACCCAATCCAAAAATGGGCAGTAGACATTTCTCCAAAGAAGAGGTACAGATGGCCAAGAAGCACATGAAAAGCTGCTCAACATCACTAATTATTAGAGAAATGCAAATCAAAACTACAATGAGGTATCACCTCACACCAGTGAGAATGGGCATCACCAGAAAATCTACAAACAACAAATCCTGGAGAGGGTGTGGAGAAAAGGGAACCCTCTTGCACTGTTGGTGGGAATGTAAATTGATACAGCCACTATGGAGAACAGTATGAAGGTTCCTTAAATAACTAAAAATAGAATTACCATATGATCCAGCAATCCCACTACTGGGCATATACCCAGAGAAAAGCATAATTCAAAAAGACACATGCACCCCAATGTTCATTGCAGCACTATTTACAATAGCCAGGTCATGGAAGCAACCTACATGCCCATCGACAGACAAATGGATAAAGAAGATGTGGTACACATATACAATGGAATATACTCAGACATAAAAAGGAATGAAATTGGGTCATTTGTAGAGAAGTGGATGGATCTAGAGACTGTCGTACAGAGTGAAGTAAGTCAGAAAGAGAAAAACAAATATTGTATGTTAGCGCATATATGTGGAACCTGTAAAAATGGTACAGTTGAACTGGTTTTCAGGGCAGAAATTGAGACACAGATGTAGAGAACAAACGTATGGACACCAAGGGGGGAAAGCGGCGAGGGTGGTGGTGGTAGTGCTGTGATGAATTGAGCAATTGGGATTAACATGTATACACTGATGTGTGTAAAATAGATGACTGACAAGGACCTGCTGTATAAAAAAATAAATTAAATAAAATTCAAAAATTAAAAAAAACCAAAACAGAACAATGAGTGCATTTAGGGTTGTGAATTCTTTCTAAGACTTACTTTGGTTGCATCTCATGAGTTTGTATTTGTAGTGGTCTCATTATCTTTATTTTCTAAATTTTCAATATTCAGCTTATTGGATTTTTTTCTGCATTTGCTATTTCTACTCCAAATTAGAGGGTATAGATGGAGTTTTACAAGAATACACACTATTTAATTTCCCCATTAACTCATTAATTTTTAGCAAGAGGTGTCTCCCATCAGACAAACTATTCCTAACAGAAATTCCCCCAAATCTGTGACATGCACCTTTAAAGTCCGATAGTTTTCTGATCATTTTATTTAGTACTGGGAAAGCGGGTCTGAAGCCTATAAGCAAATCACCATGGTTTCCAAGACTGTTCCTTAGAGGCAACTTTGAACTGTGCCCAATTTGTTTTGACATCACAACTAGACTGTTCATTCTTCAGGTTTCAATCCAACCCTCCCTTCCTTGAGGAGACCTTTCCCATTACTCCCTGTGAGGCTCGGTTTCTCCCAACAGGCCCTTCCTTGCATCCTGAATACCTTTTAAAATAACCTTCTTTCCCCTCTAGAGTGTAAGATCCATGAGATCCAGCACGGCATCTGCCTAGTTTGCTGCCACATCTCCAGGGCATAGCCTGACACATGGTTGTTAGTGGGCTCTTAGTAAGTATTTGTTATCTGAATCCTAGAGGGCAGGGATCTTGCCATCTCTTGTCTCATTTCCCTCTGTGCAGTTCTAGATGCAGAGCAGATGCCCAATAAATACCACATTTCAGAAAAGTACATGGAATTGATTAGTTTTCCATTTTCCAGTTACTCTAATCTGTTCCAGGGATCCTCAGAAACTGACTTTTTATTTTATTTTCTTTAGACTCTATAACTCAACAGCTGGGGAAAAAAAAAAAAAAAACCTAAAGGTTATTTGACCTCAAACTCTGACAGTAACATGTTGATGCTAATTCAGGCGTATAAATATATTTTTTTAATTCCAAGAAAATTGATCTTCCTTGTTTCCTTGAGTTTGCCTTAATTGTCACAAATATCTTTTTTTTAAGAGTTCTTCTTTATATCTAAACTTACTCCTGTTTGTCTCAGTGTCATGAATTTGGTCTTTGATTCCCCCATAGGTATTTTTAGCTATTTCTGGTATAATTACTTCCTGGCCAAGGTTGTGTCTGTCTGACAGACAGAGAGACAGAAAGACAGACAATATGCCCACCTTTAAACTCAAGGAGCTCCCTCTTTTTCCCTTGGAAAGTTAGAGACAGATCTTGCAAACAGAATTCTTTGCAAAGGCCATGGGATCAAAGACAGAAACGGCACTACAAAATTGTCTCTTGAAGCCATATCATCTTTCCCCTGGAACTTGCAAAGGCCAAGTAGACAATTGCCTTCATGGCAGGAAGAATTTCTGACTGACTTTCTTACCTCCAATTCTCTTTTTCCCACAGGTCAAATTCAAGCTCGCCATTTTATCTAAAGCACTGATTTACAGCTTTGAAGACTCCTGTCGTATCACAGACATGATAACTGTCATGGCACAGTGAGCCACAGTCAGCCTCCAACACCTGAGCTTGGATTAGTGATGTGTTGAGTACATGATACTTAGTACTGATAAGTTTTTTGTGGGTTTTTTTTTTTTGCGGTACGTGGGCCTCTCACTGCTGTGGCCTCTCCCGTTGTGGAGCACAGGCCCCGGACGCACAGGCTCAGCGGCCATGGCTCACGGGCCCAGCCGCTCCACGGCATGTGGGATCCTCCCGGACCGGGGCACGAACCCGCATCCCCCGCATCGGCAGGCAGACTCTCAACCACTGCGCCACCAGGGAAGCCCCAGGACTGATAAGTTTTGAATGGGAAGAAACAGCAGAAAATACCTGGAGCTTAGGATACCCCACTTTAAGGTAAGGCAGGGGGAGACCGACCTAGGTCACCATGAAGTATAAGGAAATCAAGTTTTTTGGAACTAAAATGGGGTTCCAAGCAGAGTAAGAGGAGCCAAAGTTGAGACAGAAGGGCCTGGATAAGTCAGCATCTATGAGTGGAGTTACAAGGAATGACTTCCCACACTCCTAAGGACAAATGCCTTACACAGGGGTAGCTTTCCAAAAGTATATTAAGACATTTCATAAGGTGATGCCTTCCTAGTCCTTGGAGGCCTGGTGACCTAGTGATGGTTCTGTCCTGGAGAGTCCTGCATTAGCTTTGAAAGAGGATGATGCTCTCTGAGGTTCCCCTGACCCAGTATTGTAGAATGACTGTTCACGGTGGCCCAGACTACAGGATAAGAATACATCCATTTCTCTATCACTCACCTAAACAGAGGCTTTCAACGGAATCTTTTAAAGTAGGTAGTGGCCATCCATCAGTCTCTCCTAGCACCCATGTCCCCTGGGTCCTTTCCCAACAGCCCATAATTTCCATTGTTTTCCTTAAATTATTACATAATTCTCCTTATGGTTCTGATGAAGTCAAATCCACCCCCAGCTCCAGGGATGCAACATGTGACTCTGCTTGAGATCATCAGGATATTCCATTGCCCAAACCAGCACAATAGTTTTAAGGATCCAAACTGACTTTGGTTCGTCCAATCAAGTGATCGAAGAAGCACACTGCCCTGGGAACTGTTGGCAGTCAAGTCATCTTGTGATCATGAGATGAAGCCAAACCTACAGAAGGCAAGGGCTAGAGTTTGGTGATGTCGTTGAGCTGCCAGATCAATCAAGACTGTGTTGAGTCTGTCCAATCTCTGAACACTTGTTAACCAATCAATGAGTTAACCAGCAAATTCCTTTCCTTGGATAAGCCAAGCTGACTTGGGTTTCTCTCCCTTGCAACTGCACATACTCTATCTGATGAGCATTTCTCTGGTTCGAGGCTCCCATACTAAATCAGTAAATGATTCCTTGACATTTATTCCAGGGTTGGACCAGGATCCTCCCCTCTCCTGAGACCTGGGGTATGAGCTCTCCCTGGTGGTGGCAGGGACCATTCTTTGCACCAAAAAATCCTCCTCTGGGTGGGAGGGAGCCTGGAAATGCAGGCCCAGCATCCCGGGAACCAACCCTGTGCTCCTCCCACCGACTCATCTGGCCACCAGCAACCCTGTCATTTCCCTGCCACTGGGCTGGCTCAGACAAAGCTCTAGTTGAAGAGATTACAGACAGATGCTCTGGCACAAATCAGAGACCCCGTGGAAGGAAAGCAGTCAGGTTTTCTCTTAAGCGACAGCCATCATTTTCAGCAGGCAGGGTAATTACAGGTTTGCCCTTCCCAGTGCAAGCTATCTGAAGGTAAAACAATGGTGAGCAGCGTGTGCCTGCTTCAAACAACGGAGGGGAGAGACGGGAACAGAAGGATTCCATCTCTTTTAATTTATTTTAATAAAGCAGGGGTTTTCCAAAAGGCCAAAGGGTCTCATTTGCCACAATGTGGTTCAGATCTGTCAACAGCTTCCCCATACCTCCTCTTTCCCCATAATTCAATTGGAGCCACAGATGGAAGCACTCAGCCAGCATCTTCCTTTTCTTGGCCCTTTCCGAATCCTTCCTCTCTCACTGCCTCAGCTGGAGAGGAGAGCTCTCACCCTTTAAAAGCAAGCCTCCTCATCCTTGCGTTGCTCCACACCCCTGAGCTCCCATGACGCTCACCTCCCTCCAGGTCCTTCCCTGGACAACCCCTGCCCTACAGCCCCTTCTGGATGTTCAGAAACAGTGGGACCTCTATATTTGCCTTTATTTTTACTGCACTCACCTGGTCCTCCAGCTGAGCAGACAGTCCCACGAAGGCCACGTCCTGGCCTTCTCTTCTCCGGAGACCCAGGGGCCATCCCAGCAGATGGTGGATATGTAAGAGGGAGTGAGCAGCCTCTGAGTTATATCTGAGGAAGATATGTTCTTAGAATGACCAGAAAAAGAAGACAGAACAATCCTGAACAGACTAACAGACTACCATTGCCATGCTTTCCAGCCAGTAATAAAACTCCCCCTTCTGAGCTCTGAAACACACTCACCACCCCAGGTGCTGACCCCCAGACCAGCCCCACCCTCCCCCTTGGTCCCAGCCATTGCTCCAGACATCTGGAACTTTCTTCAAGAGATTTCTTCTCCTCTTCTTTCACCACAAGTTGCCTCCAAATTTCAAAGCCCAGAAACACAAATACCGCCTTATCAGCTTTTCCTGAAGAGCAGAAATAGCAAGAATTTAGTAAAAGCAGTATGCCTCTGGGAGGGGCTTTGGGCTCATTTCTAGCAAATGGATGGTTCATTTTTCTACCTGGAGCTGTGGAAAATGAGTTCCCAAGTAACCAAATCTCTGTTGTCACTTGGAGGCAGGGTCCTTCGCCTTGTTCCCCTCATCAACAGAGAAGTGGGCAGCCCTGCCCCTCCTTCCTTCTGTCGGCGCTCTCCCTAAGATTTCTTACTCCCTCCAGACAACTGCAGGGAGAGGTGCAGCCCACAGAGGCTGTGCAGCTCCCTCCCCTCTTTGGGCTGTGAGTGCATGTCCTGGGGATGGCCTCTCTGCAGGCTGTGCCTCCTGACTCCAGGCCAGTGACCTTCTCCATCACCCAGCAGCCCTCTTGCCCGCTCCCTCATATGCACCTGCTCCTTGTTTGGGGCTGAGAATGTTGACAACTGATCTCCTTCATGAAGACCTCTCTTCCTTCCAGTGCCTTCCTCCATAAAATGCTGGGCCGTGTTCTAGAACCTGGCAGTGTGTGCAGGCTTGATTGGATTTGAGGAAAGGAGCTTCCCTTCTCCAGGGCTGCATCCAGAGCCACCCTCTCTAGCTGCCACCCATCTCTCCTCTCAGTCCTCCTTCCTCATCCCATCTCCCCTGAACTGATGTGAAGGACTTTCTCTAGAAGGGCCTTGAGCTGGAGGTGGCCCCTCAGCAGGCTGCCATGCCTGCCTCTCTCCATTCATGGATCCTGGACCATTGTCCTGGGCTTTGGCTGAAATGTCTATCTCTGAAGATCTCAGACACCCAGTTTGTTTCCCACCATCTTCCGTATGGGCAGGAAATACCCCCATGAGCCATCCAAACTGGACCCATTTTGAAGAATCAAAAGGAGGGTCCAAGTAAGTCTCACTGCACAGCCTAGTTTTGAGAAACATCCTGCTATGAAGGGGTCAAGTCCTGGCATAATGCTGGATAGGCTTTTCTGAGGCAACCAAAGACCTAGAGCAGATACTATGTAAAAACAATGGGCCATCACAGAGAGGGAGTCTGGGTGCTAGAGATTTCAGACACTTGAAATTCATCTATCCTAGGCATTTCTTCCTCTTTGCTTAAACACACTCATGCTAGAGAGGAAATTGAGTCCATATGCATGGATTCTTTTAAACCTCAAGCAGCCACATGTCTTCTGGATCCGTTTAATTGTCCATGAAACCCCAGAGTCGTCTGCAACATGGAGGGCACCCAGAAGAACCCCATCTCTATCATTGCCACAGACCACACCCTGCCAGAGCCAGCCACATCCCTGGGCACTGTGGGTGGGTGGGCAGATGGGGCTGTGCCAGGACATACTATTTGCATTGTCAGTTCACATGTGTATCCTGCTGACAACTGGTCCAGAATGGGAAGGGCAATCACAGGCTGCTCTGACTCCTTCCATACTTTGTTTCTGAAGGCAAGACTACTGTAAATGCCTGGACTAAGATTCTGAAGACTTGGAGTTGTTCCAGCTGGGAGAGGTCAGACAAGCCACTCAACCCCCCTAATCTCAGCTTCTTCCTCCCTCAAATAGGGCTAATGACACCCGCCTCATCCACTTCTGCAGCATGTTAAGATGAGGACTAGGAAAGAGAGAAGAGACGCTTCTATCCACACCCGAGCCTTACTTTCCTTCCCCTTAAGTCCTGAAGTGGACAGAGGAGGACTTGGTTTGAGGTACAGGAGCCGCCATCAGTGTTCATTCATTGCCCTACAGTTTACACACTGTTTTCCTCTGGATTGTCTGGATTACCTTTTACAACACTCAAGGGAAGACAGGTGTTATTATGACTCCCACTGAGGACACCCCCAAGTTCCATGGAGACACAGCGATTTGTTTGGGACCCTACATCCCATGAAGTATCAAGGCTGCCCCCAAAGCCAGCCGTGTAGCCCTAGCCTTTCCAGTTTACCACTGGGCTTCTCTGCCGGTCAACACAACCCAAAGCGCTCCTCAGAGATAGTTGGTGCTCAGGTGGTGCTGGTGATGGTACCTCTGCTGCAGCAGCTCAGTCGCCCACCCCCTCTCACTGTTGCAGACCATGCTGTGGTCCAGAGCTGTGCTCCCATCACTTCTAGGAAGGCATGAGCAGTCCACCTGAGGTTTGGAGATCAACTCAAAGCTTGACTTTAATGGAAGCAGGTGTCTGGTCCAGTGATGGGGGTGCCTCAGGCCAGCCCATTACCAGCCTATGATCAGCAGGCTGATGTGAGCCAGGCCTTTACTGTAAGGGTCACATATGACAAATGCCATGCACTCACCACAGAAACACTATTTAAGCAAAAACTCATGGGCTTAACCAGACAAGTGGTAGGGACATCAGGTCTGACTTGATTCGGGACTGAAAAAAAGCCACTAGTTCTAACTCCCTTATCACGTCCCTCATTATCACAGGATGCCTGTAGTTTCTTCCACCTCTGCAGGCACTGATTCACATCTCAAAGAAAGAGCATCTGCTTTTCCCCTGGAAGCCCCACCCCAGACCCGACTTGTCCAGTTGAGCCAAGTGACTGTCTTGAACCAATCCATGCGCTCTGGGGGGAGTGTGCTGAGGTGATTGGCTCCAGCTTAAGTCACATATTCCATCTGTGGGTGGGACCAGACTGAGGGAGGATCAAACCATTCAAACATATGGGCTGAGAGTGACAGAGGGAGAGTTCTCCAAGGGAAATTAAGATGTGATAACTAACAGACAAGCAAGTGAAGCCAGGCATCCGAAAACCCAAATATCCACCTGAGGCACAAGGGACTCTCATTCTTTCTCTAATGCAGTAGTTGGTGAACTTGTCCTGCAAATGGCCAGAGAGAAAATATTTTAGGCTTTGCAGGCCATAAGGTCTCTGTCGAAACTACTCAACTGTGCCATGGTACTGTGGAATCAGCTAGACAACACATAGATGGATGAGTGAGGCTGTGTTCCAACAGAACTTAATATTTAGGGACACTAAAATTTGAATGTCATATAATTTTCACGTGTCACAAAATATTATTCTCCTTCTGAGTTTTTCAACCTTTTAAAAAATTTTAAAACAATTCTTCACTCACAGGCCTATATGAAAACAGGCAGCTGGCTGGATTTGGCTGGGGGAGGGAGCGGTTGGCTGATCCTTGCTCCTAGAGGAGGGTTGTCAGGACGTGGGGAGCAAGGATGGGGACTTTTATGCCATCAAAGGGCATGAGGGGGCTTCCCTGGTGGCGCAGTGGTTGAGAGTCCGCCTGCCAATGCAGGGGACACGGGTTCGTGCCCCGGTCCAGGAGGATCCCACATGCCGCGGAGTGGCTGGGCCGGTGAGCCATGGCCGCTGAGCCTGCGCGTCCAGGGCCTGTGCTCCGCAACGGGAGAGGCCACAACAGTGAGAGCCCCGCGTACCACACACACACACACACACACAAAAAAAAAAGGCATGAGGTCCAGGTAAAATCCTGCAACTAGGGAGCACGAATAAGACAGAGCTTGAAGAAATCATTGGAACAAAGTGAAAGTTAGCGATTTACCTATATCCTCTCCCACACTAATTTACACAGAGAAGTCTATTAATCATTCTGGGTGCAGAAAGGAAATCGCATTCTCAGCATAAACATAAATTATCAGCTTAAAACTCAAATTCCTTCCAAGGGATGGGGCAGGCTAAAAGTTTTGAATAGCTCAAATAGAACAAATGGATGAGAGGAGATAATGCATCTTTTGAAATACAAACCTGAAAAGATGTTATGCTCAATTACACTGACAAAAGATTTGGGATCCAGCACTATCCCCCGTGGAATTCGGCAGCTAAACAGGAATGCTAAATCACAGACTCTAACTTAAGCAAGAGTAATCTAGCATAAGCCACATTACATGCGCATCCACTGGGAGTTTGAATCTGCTCTGATGTTTATGAAATGCTTTTCTCCATCTCTGTTGGAAGGTGAGCTTGCCTGCTAAGACCCTTGCACCTCCAAGTTCCCAAAATGAGACTGGGGTGCTTTGGAAAGAAAACAGAGTCAAGGAGGGTCATGAGGAGGATGGAGGTGTTAAGGGGCGGAGTCAGGACTCTTCAGAGAGAGGAGTTTCAGTTCCAAGTAGCAGTGATGGGGAAAGAAGATGCTGGGAAGGAAAATGAGGGGATTTGGTGACCAGAAAGAGAAAGAACTGGCATGTGGTTGGAAGTCCACGGTGTCACCCTAGGCACAGGCGAGGAGAACCATGACGCTTGGCTCCTGCCACCCCCCACCCGACCCCTGCTCTCGGCTCCTGAAGTTAGGACAGGCCCTGTGAATCTCTAACTCGCCCTCCTCAGCCAGCCTCTGGGTCCCAAAAGGGGAAGGGATGACCTCACGTGCTTCCCCACCGTCTGCAGTGCAGCTGCTGCGTGGTACGTATTTGTTTAACACCCAAGCAGCAACGTCCAGAGACGGGTGTGTGTTAGGTCACCAGAAGAATAGAAAAGAAAGGCTAGACCTTGGAAAACAAGAGCGGCCACATGTTTCCAGAAGGCAGGCTGAGATTCTACGTGATTTATTGGTCGCTGCCATGACAAGTGTGAAAGGCCAACCCTCGGAATTTGTACCTCAGGTATCCTGAGAGGGAGACAGATGAGCTAAAGGGGGGAAAAAAAAAGGTGTGGGGAGGATTCTAGAGAAACAGAGAAACAACGGTGCTCTGTGCAGCATCCAAGGGCAAAATCGGGACTTACAGATGAAAGGCATGGGGAGGCTGGTTTGAGCAGGAGGTGGGGTGTTCTGGAGTGTCAGGGGCTACATGTGGATGATGGAGCTTCCTGCCATGGAAGCTGGTTGTACAGCAGTAAGAGAACTGTCCCCAAAAATGTTACCTGGGAAGCAGTTAAAGTAAAGGTCTAAATTACTTTCACCTTTAGCCATTTTGCCATCTCCAGATTTGAAGGAAGTGAGAAACGGAGCCGGGAGGCAGAGAGAGAGATGCTTAGGCTTCATGGCTTCTTGAGCTAGATTGGAGAATAAGCCTTGACCTTCAGCTGAAGTTGGACTTCCTCATTCTCCTCCAGCTCCAGCCCGGACTTAGGGCCCAGGTGTGGGTCAGACAGACATGCAGCCAGTGGCAATGGTGGTAGTGACCTGCCCTACATGCCATGGGACACAGGGCCCAGGAACCTCAGGGACGAGCTTCTTCCTGCTTCCAGAAGGCAGGTAGGTCATGCCTGGGTGTACTCTCCACTGGGTCACACAAGGAGAAGTATCTGACTTTCAGAGACATCCCGTGGGAGGGCAGCCAGACAGCCCTGGAAAGGGCACTGGGAACTTGGGGGACCGGAGGGTTGTTGGCCTTCCATGCAACATGAACTTTGGGGGCACCACAGGAAACCGGACCCATGCTTTCGGGGGGCCTGGTCCTTGGGGTTTCCAGGGAAGGTGCTAGCCTCTAGGTACTGGAACAGAGGACACATGACAAACAGCTCTTTAGCCATCTGCTGAGGAAATACCAGGGTAAATTAAAACGAGAGTGGATTTGTGACTTCTGTCTCTTCCAAAAAGATAGTGTTGGCAGGTTTATGAGAAAACCATTCCCAAACACCTTGAATTTATATGGCACGCTTATTTCAAAAGCTCTTCCACATCTGTTCGCTCTTTGAAGCCCCTGGAGGCAGGTAGGGCAGGGGGAGAGCTGGGTGGGGGAAGGAGCCCCAGAGAGCTTGGACCTCGGGGCCCCTTGGGGAGAGGCTGGAGTGGCCCGTGGTGCCCTGACCCTTCACACAGGCCCAAAGGGCTTCTCCTCCTCCCAGAGCTCTGGCTAAGGGCCACATGTCATAAGGCTGGCAGCAAAGTGACCACTTAAGAGCTGGGCGGTCAAGTGCAAGTCAGCCCTGGGAGCACCCCTTTCTCACACACACCGCCCTGCACCCCTGAAAATGAGCCAAGCCTTGGAGGTAAAGGAATAATGGCTCTTCAGACAGAAACAAACAGAGGCTGATTGACAAGGAGGCCCCTCATAATCAGTGCTGCAGTAAACTATACTAATTATGGTGTCAATTGGTAACATTATAAAGGTTGAAGCTACATAATGAAAAAAGAGCATACACACAGGCAGAGCAAGTTCAGCAAATGTAATTACAGGGTGACATTATTGGCAAATAGTATTTTATGAGGGATTAAGAGGGATGTGACATAAACACATTCATTCCTAAACTTACAAGCTGCTCAGGGCTAGGAGGACCTGAAACCGGCCAAAGACTCACCCCCGGCCACTACAATTTGGTTAGCTGAGCACTTGGGGGAGGCCCTGAGGTCTTCTGGGCATCCCCCAAAAGAGATGTTGTTCGGTAGGGATCACTGCTCTCATGCTTTAATTCCTCGTAGACTACGTAATATCCTTGTTCCTGGCCTGTCCCAAGCTCTGTAGTCCTCAAATCCTAAGATGCATGACTGTCCAAGCCGGAAGGCACCATAGATGCTTTACAGCGAGTGTGCTGTGGGATGAGAACCTACCCATTCACTGTAACAATATCATCCACGTTCAACATTATTCACGGAGCTCAAGCCAAGGTCTCTGTTGCCCCTGTGCTCCCATTCTATGGAAAACCAAGGAAAATTAATACAGCGAAGCAATAAGGCTGGTCCAGGTTCAGAATGATACCAGGTGCTCTGATAAAAACTGCATGGAGTGGCGTGATAGCAGGTGGATGGGAGGGAGAGACAGGCTTCCTCCTAGATGGAAGGTCTGGGCCTTCTTGAGGGCAGGGCACATGACCTCAGTCCTAGGAGCTGAGGCCCGTAGAAGGGGAGGGGAACTGATCCTCCAAAGATGCCAGCTCCTCACTGGCAGACAAAGGGAGGAAGGCAGGTGCCCTCACTCGAAGTCTGGGGTCCTTCTGTTGCGTCGGGCACTGCCAGCTAGGATGTGGGCCAGAAGGGACACCATCAGCCCTAACAATCTGTGGGGACATTGTGTTCTGAAGATTGAAAGGGCACGAGAGATCACCGAATTCAAAGTCCCGAAAACACTGGAGAATCACATGTGCTGCATGTGTGATAAAGGAGCTTCCTCCCAGTTCTGGTTGTCTATTGCTGTACAGCAAACCACCCCAAACTGAACAGCAATATCTCATTATTTTTCCTATTTCTGTGTGTTAACTAGACAGTTCCTGCTCCCAGTCTCTTCTGTGGTTACAGTCAGATGATGGGGCTGGAGTCGTCCAAAGGGCTCTTCACTCATGTGACTGGTGCCTGGGTCAGAATGACTGGAGAGCTGGGAGCTGGCCAGGCCCCCCTCCCTGTGGCCCCCCTACACAGCTAGGTTGGGCTTCCTCACAGCATGGCAGTCTCAGGACTTGAGGGCTTCTTCCATGGAGCCTGGCTTCCTCCAGGGTAAGTGTTATAAATGGACCAGGCAGAAGCTACAAGTTTCTCAGGACCTAGCAATGAAGAGCCAGAACATCTTTTCTGCCACACTCTGTTGATGAAGAAAGTCACTAAAGCCATCCCAGACTCAAGGAGAGGGAAATTAGACTCCAGCTTTCAATGGGAGGAATAGCAAAGAATTTGTAGCAGTCTTTAATCTACCCTACACCCTCTGCATTCAAAATACACAGCCTCTATTAAAGTCCTGCTTAGCCTCTTGACAACTTAATAAATGTGTCATTCACACTCAGATTGCCTTCACTTTCCCCCAATTATTCAAAGAATTAGTCTATATTTATTGAGGGCCTTCCAAGTAAAAATGCATCACGCTTGGTACCATGTGCCATACACCATACACAATGTACAATGTACTGTGCATTTTGTGCAGGAGTTTACACTCTAGATAAAGTGCCACATACTTCAATTTGTAATAGCTGAACTTATTTTTAAAGTGAAATTTGACATAGAGGTCCAGTATATCAAACAGATCAAGGTGGGACTATTTTGGCTGAGGTGAGAGCCACAGGGCATCTCTGACGAAGCCTGTGCTCAGAGAATCACAATGTGTGTGCCATTGCTAGAGATGGTGAAGGGAAATTAGGGAGTGAAACGTCTCTTCTCCATATAAGAAGCTTTCCTGATGAAAACGTAGGGACCCAGCCTTATGGGAGAGCTTGTATATATATATTCATTTTTAAATTTTTAAAAATTGTAAATCTATGCCAAACTGGCTTGAACAGAAAGAACACAAGAACAAGTAGGTCCTAGGGTGTTCTTGTTTCAGGTAGGGCTGGATCCAGGGGCTCCGGCAACATCATGTACTACTTAACATGTAATATACTAACTAACACAGGACTGGGTCTCTCCAGTCATCACCTGTTCTAGCTTCACTCTCAGGGGCACTTTCTCTATGTCTTTGGGAGGACAAGGTGGCCACCAACAGTTCCAGCCCGAGTCTCCTACTGTTGGACACTTTCCTCAGGCTATTTCCACTAATTCCAGCTCTGATTGGCCTCGCCCAGGTCCTGTGCTCAAACCCACACAATCTGAACGGTCAGTGGATGATGTCCTGCTCTGACTGTTGGAAGTTTAAGGTGACATATGTATGCCTGAGCCACAGTGAGCTGGGGAGGTCACTGGTACTGAGAGTAAAGGAATAAGAATTAGATTCTCTTGCCAAAAGAAGGCAGCCAGGTAGCTGGGCAGGCAAACACACCTGCACAGAAGGGAAGGGACAGCAAAGAACTAAGAGACAGGAGGGCAAGAGGCCAGGTCTGGAAGAGCTGGTCACTCCCTGGTCCCTCCCCACAAGGTGAGAGGAGTGGTCAGCTCTCTTGACCCTATGTCTCTGGGAGGAGGTTTAAAATCAGTGATCAGGACCCCACTTTGGACCCTGCCTCTGGCTCTGCCCTCAGCTCTGTGCCTGGCACCAAGAAGTCCTCTGAGCTTGGGGAATACCCAGAAATGTTCCAGAAAGCCTTTCAGCAGGTGCTTTGGCCTGAAATGCAGCCAGGGACAGGGAAACACAACTGCCATACAGTATCATGAAACATTGCCATTAAGTTTAATGCCTTCGTAACAAAGAATGCCACATTTATTATCACAAATAAATCCGTGGATTTAACACCCATCATGCTTTAGACTTTATTTTTCCATATAAAATAAATATGGCTAGAGTACAAGATTATGACTGCACCATTATTTTCTAAAACTATTTAATTTAAGCTCAGTCTAACTGCCCCATGCTCTGAACCTGGGCACCCTATCCTGGGGGAATGCTCGCCCCACTGAGTGCAGCAGACAACAAGGTTTCCTGAGTGCTGCACAGGAAACGTCTGGGTTTCATCACTGTTTAACGAATTGTTGCACTCTTTATAGGATAAACAATAAATTGCACATGATTTATCATATTACCCAATAAATCATGTGACAAATCATTAGGCAGAGTGATAAAATCAAGTGTCTTAGAAATATGTTAATCTATGATGCCAATGTGTAAACTAAACAGTTGCTTAAAAACCCTATTTACTAATCATTTTTACATAAAGGAAGATTAACGATTATGTAGATTAAATGTGTACTTATTCCTATAAACATCAGACAGCCATGTGACCGATTGGCCTTCTCTTTTTAGCAAAGCCCCCCAAAAGCCTCCCTTTGTAGCACGGTTCCTTCTGCCTCCCTCCTCCCTGAATGGGCCTTGATGGGGAAAGGATGATGCAGAAGCGAGGGTCAGAGAAGGAAGTGGTTAACGAAGAGCGTGTCACCGAGGGGCCTGGCGGAGGGGCTGTTCTCACCGTAAATTCTGTAATACGCTAATTAACACTTTCAATAGGGCTCAGAGACAGGTTCCAATGCTTGCCGGCTTCTCCAGCCTGCCTTCGACCCGGCGCTCTTTCTCGCTGGTGACAACTATGTTTATAGCTTCTCTGCCCATCGAGCTGGCTGGCACATCGAATTACCCTCAAGAGTACATGGGCATCACGTCACATTTACGTACCTGATATCATACGTGACGAGCTGTGCCACCGCCAAGGCCTTGAATGCACATCCTGCAGACGGCCAGCCCCCGGAATGCAGAGGCAGATATTAAGCTAAATCTTTTTGGAGTCAAGCTTGTTTCACATCAGTTACACAAACATATTGGTTCCTTTAAAAGAACAAATGCTTTGTGAGTAAGGAAAGGACTCCAGGACTCAAACCTGAGAAATCATCCCACGCATCAACTCAGCCCCTCTTTCCTAAGGTTGTTTCTTACGGGAGGAAAAGGAGAGATCATTTGGCTTCTAGAATATGAGTTTTGAACCACGTTCGTTATAAACTATGGACTTTACCAGGCAGTGTAAAGGGAGAGAAAGGGAAGGTCCTGGAGAGGGTAACTAGGAAGACAATGGGAATAACAGTGAAGATACTCGTTTTCCTCTCTTGCATGAAAACGCTGCTAATCTTCTCAAGAGTCCCTCTGATTTTGGATTTCCTCAGTATTACAAATCAAACCCTGAAGCTGATCTTGCAGTGCAGAGAGAACTGAAGCCATCTTAGACGTATTTGAAGACTCCCCTTCTAGTTTGCATGAAGCCCCTGTTAAATTGCTGGAGGAAATGCTAATCGCCAAGGTTTGGGAATCATCATTCCTGGTACCTTGCAAAGTGGCTGTTGAGAGATTGGGAAAAGGATGGGAGATAAGCAGGATGTCAAGGATTACACCGCACTATCATTCTCCAGAAAAGCTCTAAAGAATGAAATGGATACATTTTCCTGACAACTTCAGTTTCCGTGACCTACTGGGAAACTATTGCCTCCAAGGCAGAAATCCAAGAAATGAGTTTTCGCGCGTGGTCTTTAGCCCTTCCCAAGAGACAGGACGATAGGAGTTCAGAGAGGAATGTCATAGGAGTTCCAAGTCCCTGTATAACCTCAGGTGCCTGGCTTCTCCCCCATGCCGCCCCTGAGAAGCCTCTGTGGCAAAGTGAAGACAACTTTTAGAGGAAATGACCCCAACTGCCAAGAGAAAACAAGAAAAGGTTCAAAGTAATTTATATTTCTAAATGCCCAGAAAAGAAATAGACTAAGTGACAACAAAATTCTCATCCTATTTTCCCTTCTTCTTGTCCAACCCACCTCAAAATCCACCCTGATTCACATTTCAAAATACTGCCTACATCAGTCAGCCTAAGTTGAGTTTTGCTTCGGTAACATAATAGCTCAAAATCTCAGAAGCTTAAAATGAAATTTTACTTCTTGCTCTTGCAATGCCACTGTAGGCCCAGGGAACTCTCTGAAATAGGTGTCCTCCCTGTGATGGTGCAGCAAGAGAATCTGCTGTAGTCTCATGTTACCTCCATAGAATTACATGCTCTCCTAATCACTGAAGAAGAAAGCGTGTTCTAGCAAGGACTAATTCTTAAATACTTTCACCAGAATTGACACATCAATTTTTTTTTTTTTTTTTTTTTTTTTTTGCCAGAATGAATCACATGGTCCTTCCTAACTTCAGGGATGAGGAATTATCATTCTCCACATGCCAGGCGTAGGAAAAAAGGTAGATATTGGTGAACATTCATAATGTTGATCTCACAACTCACTTCCCAAAGCACCCTTGTCTGCAGTCACACCTACAAAAGCAAAAAAGCAGAGAGCCCTATTAGTAGGGATAATTTCCCAGTATCTTGCTGCTACAATCTGGATACTACAGCCTCAGAACTGTGGTAAATATACTCCATTAGGGATGGGAAGATGCTCATTTTTGTGCATGTGCTCAACTCTGCAAAGAGGCAATGTACTCTAATGATCAAGATTCTGGGGTCAGACAGCTTGCACTTGAATCCCAGCTCTGATACTTATTACCAGTATGACCTTGGAAAAGTTAATTAATTTCTCCTTACCTCAGTTTTCTAATCTGCAATGTGGAGCAAGTAATAGTGCTTGACTCATGAGTTTTTGTGAAGATGAATTGCATTAATTCCTGTGAAGCCCTGGTAGTGAGTGAGTGCTATAGAAATGTTTTCTGTGACTGTGATGCTTCACAATATGCAAGGGGCACTCACCACCACTGGCCCACTTGGTCATTATAATTTATCTAAGGAACAAGCTCGCCCCATCTCCTGCATCTTCCTCCCAATCCCAGACAGAGCCCAGAGACAAGAGAAGGATGTTGATTTGTTTAAAGCCTGAAGAAGAATGTCAGAAACTAAATTTGGGGAAAACAAATGGCTCTGCTTATGAAAATGAGACGATTTTGAAGGAATGTAGCAGAAACAGCCATACCTGCCTAATTGTCTATATGTCCCCTATGTTTCTCAACCCCCTTGTAAGTTGAGTGGCCTCATAGCTAACTAAAACCAATGAGTTGTGAGCAGAAGTAACATAGCCACCTCTGGGGCACAAGATTTGGTTGCTGCACTGTCTTCTCCCATCACAAAAACTGGGGAGATCCCATGTTAAGAAGGTGAAGCCTGGATTGCTGAGTTATCCCTAGAAGAAGTCCATCCTGAAGACCTACAGTGGAATTGCATTTGTGAGCACTTTTGTTGAGTTAATCCATGATATTTTGGAGCTTTTTGTTACTATAGCATATCCTAGCCTAACCTGACTAATATAAAGGGGGTTTTTCCTGAAAGAAAATAGCAAAGAACAGAGAAGATGTTCTTCTTCCAGCCAAGCCAGCTGGGGTGGCTGGAAGTCTCTTAAGATAAATAAATAAGTTATAAAATGTTTAAGCTGTTTTGCATTGCTTTGATGTTAATGTCTTTTATCTCTCCTTTTCTGTTTATATTTCATTCTGTTTTGTGTTTTATTTTGTAAGTTTTTGCACAGGGACGATTAAAGAAACAGACAACTCTGCATTTAACATCAGAAGACAACAGCATGGAATCCTGAGGCAGAAAGCTAACGCTACACATGCTTATGATAATGTAATAATACATTCTCTCTAGATAGCTTAGAGATACACAAAGCTTTCCATAGGTTATTCAAATCAATAATAGTCACTCTGACTATATCTTACAAGGTAGACTGACCTAGATCATAAAAACCTGAGTAACAGATGAACAGTATTTAATATCATCTCACATTTACAGATGAAAGAAAAACAAACAAGATCCCAACAGACCAAGTAGTTTTCCCAAAGTCACACGGAAAAGAATGGGGTGAACCTGGGTCCAAAACTCAGATCTTTTGCACCTAATTCAATAAAATGCTCTAGTATACATATGTTGGCCACTCTCAGTAGACTCAAGGTCAACGCTGATCACCATGTTGCTAAATCCAAAGGTAAATTCTCAGCCCTTATGTGTTTGACATATCTGCAACCTTTGGTGCAATTGATTATTCCCTCTTCTTTAGAAAATTTTCTTCATTTGGCTTCCAGGACACAACACTCTTGGTTTTCCTCCTACATTACTCGTTGCAACTTTTCAGTCTCCTTTGCTGAATCCTCCTCCTTTTCTCAATCTCAGTGGGAAGGTGCTTCAAAGTTCAGTCCTTGGACGCTTTTTCTCATCTCTGTATATTCACTCCATTGATGAGTACATCTAGTTTCACAGCTTTAAATTCCATCTGTATGCTGATAAACTCAACAAATTTATAACTCCAGCCAGGAACTCTCCCTTGAACTTCAGAACCATATATCCAACCACTTACCTGGTATGCCATTTGCCTGTTTAATGGGCATTCACACATTTAATGTATCCCAGACTGAGCTCTAATCTTCATCTCTCATCCAACCTACTCCTGCACAGATTTCTATATCTCAGTCAACTGCACTTCAATCCTTACTTTACCCAGCCCCCAAATTTGGAAATACCCCAACCATTCTCTTTCTCTCTCACCCACATCCAGCCTATTAGCCAACCCTTACGGCCCTTCAGCAGCTCTAAAGAGCATGGCAGCAGCCACTGTGACCTAAAAATTATCCTTGCTCATCTGTATTCTTGTATTAGCCTCTTCATTGGTCTCCCTGAGTCACGCTCTTCAAGTCTTTGCTCAAACGTCACCTTCAATGTGAAGCTTTCCTTAACCACCAAATTTTAAACTGATCAACCCCTTTCCACTGACATTCCATAGGCCCCTTGCTCCAGAACTTAGAATATTTTATCATGTTGCACAGCTTATTTAACTGTTTAATTGTATTCCATCTCCTTCCTACTAGAATGTGAGCTCTAGAAGGGATTTTTTTTTTAACTACATCACCACAGCACAGAGAAGATGCTCCATAACTTTTTGTTGAATGAGTGAATAGACAATCCTTAAGTATTCCCCAGCCTGCCACCCCTCACCCTCTACTCTCAACTTCTAGTTACTATCTGGTTGTTGAATTTCTTGGTTTTCCTCTCCCCCAAGATGTTTCACCTGATGTCCTGTGAGACAGGGTGCCTGGCTTCTCTGTTCCCTTCTTTGCTTCTTCTTTTTTTTTTAAAAAAAATAAATGATTGTTTATTTAAGCCACTGAGTTTTTTGTTTGTTTGTTTGCTTTGTTTTGTTTTATTTATTTATTTATTTATTTTTGGCTGCATTGGGTCTTTGTTGCTGCACGTGGGCTTTCTCTTGTTGTGTTGAGTAGGGGTGACTCTTCGTTGTGGTGTGCAGGCTTCTCATTGCAGTGGCTTCTCTTTGTGGAGCATGGGCTCTAGGCACACGGGCTTCAGTAGTTGTGGCTCATGGGCTTAGTTGCTCCACAGCATGTGGGATCTTCCCAGACCAGGAATTGAACCCCTGTCCCCTGCATTGGCAGGCAGAGTCTTAACCACTGCACCACCAGGGAAGTCCCTTCCTTTGCTTCTTAAATAGCCTTCCTGGCTCCTGTGGCAACAACAAGAAAAAAGTTTTTCCCCTCTTACCAGGATCATTCTCTGCTTCTCTGAAATGGATTGGAAACCTCATGGTCCAGCTAATTGTTTTCCTTTGTCATGACATTTCTCCTGACTATGCCAACCCCTATTGACCTCCCCCATTTCTGAATGATTTGGAGGTATGTTTGATAGTAATAATAAATATTTACATGATTAAATGTTGTAACAATAATATTAAGGAGATATTATTCATACTCATTTTACCCACAAGGAGGCCCAGAGAAGTTAGACTACTTGTCCAAGTTACAAAGAATAAAAATTCAAATGCAGGCAGGTCTAAATTCAAATCTTGTGTCCTGAAGTCTGTCACACTTACTGTGAGAACCAAAGTTAAATTCTTGGCCCTTTCTAATTATTTCCTGAAGGTGAGACCCAAGTTCACTAGTGGCTCATGTATAAGAACTGTCATACTCCTGGTCTGTTAGTCTGAGACCTCTGTGGGGCCCAGCACATTCATGGCTTAATGGAGACTCTTTGCCAAATTCACCAGATTTGGTGACTTTTGCTTGGGTAGGAGAGGAAACAGGACAATTTTCAGATCCATTACACAAAGAAAGAATACCCTGGTGGGAAAGTGCCCCATGAGGGAACCAGGCAATGAGCCTCTTGCTCTCTTTCCATCCTGCTTCACTCCTGCACTTGGCGGAAAACAAAATAGCACAGAGCTGTTCATTACTATAGGAAGAGAAAAGAAAGGTATGCTTGCTCATTTTCCAACCAAATGATTTTCTGCTCCTTAAGTGACCTTTTCAGGCATTATTGTTATGAGGGTCTCAGACACCTCTGGAATCAGCTGGTATAAATTCATCCATCCACCTACCACCCACTGACCAATGTTTGTTTATTGATGCCTACCTGCTTACTCAATCCCAGGGGAGATACAAAATTTCTTCTTTGTGTTACCAGATTACAAATAAGCTGGTGAAAGTGACAAGTCAGAGAGCAAGATAAGTTACTGTCTCCATGCACTGTGCTTTACAGTTTATAAAGCATGTTCTCATACATCTTATCTTAACTTTAACATCTCCTGGCTGCAGACACTGTGTCAATGAAGAGCTCAGTCCAAGATCATAGGGTAAGTATGCAGATGATTCAGAGTTCAAACCCAGTTTTCAGACTCCAAGTCCAGGGCTCTTTGCACCAATCCAGTTACATGGATCCAATTACACACCAGCCAATTACATCCTAATCCCTACCTAAGTGATAGAAAATAGGTGGAGTCTGCTCTGATCTCCTTCATGAAAGTCAACACTCAACCACAAGCTGGGAATGCTCTTACTTATCACTCAGGGCTGCCACCTTGCCTTGGGCATGGTTGTAATCCCTAGAAGACAGAGACAACTCCTGTAAGGAGCAATGCTCAGCAATACAGAGCAAGACTCAGCAATGCTCTCCCTTAGCCACGAAGTCTTCCCCAGCTGCTCCAGCCACACACACCTGGCTCCCCTCTAAACCAAGTACAAAGTTGGTGCTCCATAACCACGTGCTGGATGAGGGAATATGGACCAAGTGTGACTGTGGGCTACAGCACCTCTTATGGTCATGATCTCTATCCAAACTTCTCCCCTTTAGGATCTCCTCCCTCCTCTTGATTGTGGGACACAGGCCAGCCTTTGGAATAAGAGGTGGTTCTGGCATGTTTGTGTCTATGGGCATTCGATGTCTTTCAGTGGCCAAGAGAATCAACCACAGACTCTTCAAACATAACTTCCAACTTTGCTTCTCTAACTTCCAACTTCGTGATAAAATGGAAAAGCCTACACCCCCTTACTGGCCAGGGTGCCAACCCTTCCACCCCGAAACCATCTCTCCGTCCTTGATGTCAACTGTCAACCTCTCAAACCAGGGCTTGGGACTTTGCCACATGGGATGCCTTTGGTTAGTGACTCAACACAGCGTGGTTTGGGTGGATTTAGTGCAATCTATAAGGATTGCAGAGAGCTGTTTAGGGAGAGTAAAGTGCCTGCCCCCAGTCAGGCAGACAGTCCATGCCCAGCCAAGAAGAAAGCTAAAAGAGTCACCACTCCCACTGCATGTTCTAACCACTAGACTGAGCTCCCGTTGCTTGACAAAAATGATTTGCTTTTAATTAAAATAGGAGCATAAATTATTTTTATCCCCGTATTATTGGGTGGTAAGTAAATTCACAGTAACTCACTGGATTTTTAAAAATCTATTTTAAATATAAACACACTGCCATATTTTCTGTGGGTTTGAAAGCTTATGTTAAGTTTGCAAATAAGTCAACTCCATAAAGATAACATCTTTCCCTAAAAAATGTGTTGCAATCTAATAGCATGCTATGGAAAATTAACATCTTATTAACAACCTACATGAACCATCCCTCAGCTGAAAAGGTGCAGAGTCGACCTGAGTTCCTTACTGGCCCCTGAGCCCAGGTTGACTGACATGGCAGCCTCCAAACTGTCTCCCTCCTCTGGGGGTGTTCTCTGCACCCCTCACAGGACTGTTACTTTATTTTGAGTGGTGCCAAACTTTATTTTCGAACCTACCTTGTTACATGTCTGACAGGTCCCATATTCACAGAGGGACCTGGATCACTTTGGTCCACCCTGAAAAGACACATGTCAGACAGGGCTACATGGAGATGTGCCCAGCTGTCTGTCTGAGCACCAAGGATCCAGGTAAACCGCTGTAAGCACATTAACAGACAGATCTCAGACATTTACAGACCCACTCTTGGTGATGGAGACAAAGCACCAGACTTCCTATCCATTCCATGGAAAATAAAAGCCCAAGGCCACATAGGGCCAGATATCAATTTTAGACATAATGAAAGTTGCCTTCTAGCATCCTCTTTTTTTTTTTGTAGTAAACATTTTACTTTATTTTTATTTTATTTTATTTTTAAGCCTTTTTCTATCCTCTTCTGCCCCCTCTGTATCTACCTCTCCCTAAAGAGTGGTTTGTTTGCCCAGTGGACTAACGAAAGACCACAGCTTCTTATTGTGTCTCCATGACCAATGTTTTCAGCATCTTTCTTGGACATGAGCTTTTAAGGGGGTTCAGCTGGCACCACACCCAGGCCTGCCTTGACCTTGCTTCTCTCCCCCACCTCCCTAGACCACTGGTCTTCAAGATTTTACCAAAATAAGTCTTATGTAAATAGGAAAAGGGAAATGCTGTCAAAACTTGCATGAGTTGTTTAAATACCATGAATAAGAACCAGTAACAATAGGCACATCAATGAAGATGTGTTTCCTTCAGACTTGGCCATGTGCCACCCAACGCGAGTCCCCCAGAAAACACCACTCGGCAAACAAGGGAGCTTGGCTCCCCCGCCCCTTCGCAACACCCCCTCCCCAGGAAAACATTTTTGACAAGCGACTCACCCAGCTTTCCCACAGCTTTCCTTTCATTTGCATACTCATTAGAATAATGTGATTTCGCAAAGTGGGAATGTGTAAGTCCTCACCACGTGGAGAAAACTCTGAACCCCAGATTCCAGATGCTGGTCTGCCTATTAGGGTTCAGGGCAGCCGAGAGGAGCCCGGCCTAGGTTGGGCGCTCTGAAAACGCAAACAGTGACTTCCTAACAAAGGATCATCGGGACATTTTATGAATACCTTCAGAATTGACCCAAAGCAGAAAGGAGGTTTCAAAATGAAAGCAATGCCTTTTTTATTAATGAGCCCTGGCATCAGAAAAGGGGAAAACGAAGTGATTTCACAGAGAATAGGAGATCATGCATTTTGCTTTCTCCTACTCCTACTTTGTTTTCTTGCAAATGCTTGCCCCTGATTTAAAATGTCCACATGCCAACTTTTAAAAGTGCTATAATGAAATCATTTTCTCTAAGTTATTCCAGGGCATGACTTTCCAAATAACACTCGTAGTGCACCCACTGGTTTTTTTTTTTTCCCATTGTTGTTGTTATTAATGTACATTTACTGAATGAGATCTTGCATATATTTTTTGGTCACTTAAAAGCAAGGAATAAACAATTGCAAACTGTGTTTTCCCACATCATAAGCTGGTTTTGATTCCCCTACTTTCATGGGTAGGGTTTCTTTTATTTCCTGAAAAACTGGAAAAGCTTATGAAGCCAAAACACATTGCAAATCAAATCATCCAGTATTTGCTTAGCTGGTCTTTACTTCAAATGAGGAAAGAAACGTTTTATTCATGGTAAAGATATATAATAAACATTTCAGAACCATTTCAAGACACAGTCAGAATTGAGAGTAGGGGACTGAAAAGGGAAATGGGGCAAAATATCAATTTTAAATGATTTTCAAATGAGTTGAACACCAGAGTTTCTTCTGGACCATACGTTCTAGCCCAG